>NC_081183.1:60309899-60438040 GCF_029867415.1 Vicia villosa | reverse complement strand
TTGTTTTCTTCCTCCTCCATATGTTTTCCTTTTTCTTGATTTTTCTCCACAACTATACCTTTTGAATTCTCCCCAACTTTGTCTTGAACAATGTCACTACCTTTTGTCGTGATTGCGTTACAACTTTCCTTGGGATTAACTTGAGTGGTGGCAGAAAACGTACTCTTTGTTGCTCACTTAGTTGCTTCGCAATTTGCCCAACTTGCGTTTCAAGATTTCTAATTGACGCATCAGTGTTTTTCTGGTTTGCCATGGACAATTGCATGAATTGATTCAAGGTATCCTTGATCTTTGAAAGCTTATCTGGTTGCGTGTAACTTTGGTACTGATTCGGTCGATTTTGGCCATAGCTTGCGTTGTTGTTGTATGGATAACCTTGATTTACGGAACTTGCCTTTGTTGTTGATTTCCCATATATTTTACCTCTTCGTTGATCGGGGGGACAGAAACCAGTTGGATGATCACCCGTACAAAGTTCACAAAAAGCTACTTGTTGTGATGCGTTTGATGAACCGTGCACATCTTTGAGTTGTTGAGGAAGCTTGGACAGCTGTTTTGTCAATTCCTCTACGGTTTGAGTGAGCAGTTTGTTTTGTGCTAGGATTGCATCATTTGTACCCAATTCCAAAACTCCAGGCTTCTTTTGGACGGTACCTCGATTGTGTTGAACTTGGTGATCTGTGAGAGCCATCCTATCAATGATTGAAATTGCTTCTGCTGCACTTTTTGCTATCAAGGAACCTCCAGCTGTTGCGTCAAGTAAAAGCTTCGGTTGAGGTAATAATCCATTATGGAAAATGTGGATTTGTGACATGTCATCGAAACCGTGGTTTGGACACTTTCGTAGCATGGATTTATAGCGTTCCCAGGCTTCACACAAAGTTTCATTTGAAAATTGGTGTGAACGTGGCAATAGCTGTATTTGCATCCATGAATCGGTTTGTGAGAAAAGAATCTGCTAAGGAAGTTTCTGTCTAACACATTCCAATTGGTCATGGTTTCCGTTGATTGATCGAGGGTACCAATCCTTTGCTTGCTGATCAAAGAGTGCGGGAATAATTTCATGAAAACGGCTTCCTCTTCAGCTTCTGGTGCACCTAATGTACCAGCTAATTCGTAGAATCGGGTGATGTGAGTGTATGGATCTTCATGATCCAAACCTGCAAAAGGATTAGCATAAATAATTTGTAGCAGTCCTGTTTTCATCTCAGCTCGTCTTGCGGCTGGATTGTTGGTGAGATGGGCGAACCGCCTTTGGCTACTTTCACAAGGACCATTAACAACTTCAGCCATTATTTCTTTTGATGAATTTGATGAGGAAGTTGATGTAGATGCTCCTTTTCTTTTCTGTTTGGATTTTTGTTTCTTCGTTTGCTTCTTGTTCTTTCGGATTGTTCTTTCGATCTCGGGATCAAAAAGAAGTTGCTCCTTCAAACTTTTTCCTCGAAGCATAAACAGAAATTTCTTCACCTATCCAAACACTTGAGCAAACATTTGCAACAAACAGAAAAATATATACAATATATAAACAAATGCACAAAGCTTAAAAGTATAGAAACGATTGTGATGTTTTAATATCTTAAATGCTAATCCCCGGCAACGGCGCCAATTTGATGTTGTAGAAAGTACAAGTCAAATGTAAGTATTTTATATTATCGTATCCACAGGGATTGGGGCGATATCAAAACCGTTCAACAGTTTCTATATCTCTAAGCATAAGTTTCAAGTTTGTTTGGTTTAAAGTTACGGAAAGTAAAAAATGCGTAAATAAGGAAATAAAAGTTTCAAAGGAATAGACTTGTTGGGAATTGGCTTTCATCCACCAATTCAATATGAAAATCTCGGATCAGTTATACACAATTTATGCTTGTTTCATTATCATCACGTATTGCTCACAACAAAGTTCATGTCTAAACGTTTGTTGAGATTTCTCACCTTATGGTTTAATCGACGATTTCTCAGTCTATTAAATAATACGTGTGGACCGTCCTTTCGGGCCATACCCCTCCGTGGGTGGGATACGTGAACTGACTCTTTTTTGTCGATCGGACGCTTTCGCGTCACTTTTGAAAAAGTTTACAGAGTCGCCACCGACCTTTTATTTTATCCAATGAAGGAAAGGTTTATAAAAGAAACAGAAAAAAGACCTTTGAGAGATTCTGGGTAAGGGGGTAGGTTATACAAAGGGAAGGTGTTAGCACCCTTTGTATCCATGGTTATCCATGGGCTCTTTAGTTTTGCTTAGCTCATTTGCTTTACTTTTCAATTGATTCGGAATGCTTTACCTGTGTTTTTTGAAATACCTTTGCAAATAGAATTTGTAATGATCCTTGTGCGGATATATACAAATGCTTGTTTATCTTTCGAAAGATGTTTTGAAAAGATCGTTAATTTTGTAATGATCCGTGTTTGGATGTATTACAAAATATTGTCTTTTGGAAAATTCGTTTTAAAAAAACAACAGTGTATGAGAATTTTGTTTGTTTTGATTTTGAGCAAGCAAACTAGGAGGGTCTACCCTGAGTTAGGAGGTCTTTATCCTTGTTCCCCTTAAAAATCTATCCATTCGTCGGATATAAACAAAAGGTTCGATTTTGTACTCGAAACAGTAGAAATGTAACTTTGATTTTGAAAAGAGTGAAAAGGGGTTACCCTAGGAGGTGCAAATGTGATTGTGATTGAATTCAGATATTTATCTTTGAAGTTAGTGATCTGACGGTTCAGTTTTATCTTTGACATACACGCAGTTTATATGGGTGCTGGAAATTAAAATGCGGAAATGTAAAGTGCAGAAAGTAAATCTACGCTATTACATCGATTGTGCGGGAAATGTAAACTAGCCTATTTACATGAATTTGACATCCTATACATTTATCTAGGAATTTTAAATTGCAAGAAATAAAAGGCATATTTTTGTATTTTTGTGATTTATTTTAAATATAATTAATGCATTATGAATTAATTTAAAATAAAGAAAAGATGGAAATATGATTAAACCTAGCAAATAAGTTTAAAAATATGTACAAAATGTTTGTTAATTGATTTTAGAACAAAAACTAATTTTTTTGGAATTTTTGAAATTTGTTTTTGGATATTTTAAGTTAATCAAAACATAATTATGCAAATAATTACACAAATAATTAAAACTTAAAGAGAAAATTATCCTAAATATGTACAAAATTAGTTTATGATATATAAACAATATTTAACACAAAGAACAATTTTTTTTATGATTTTTTGACTAATTAAAATAATTAATAAGCAAATATACAAATACATACTAATTAATTATGAAAAATATTGAAATTTTGAAGAAAAATAAAATATTTTTGTTTCATAAAATAATATATTATTTTAGAAGTTTAAAATATTTTTTGTGGAATTTTTGGAAGTTTTTAACTATTTTTAATTAATTTATCAAAGAAACTAAAATAAAAATAGAAAATAAAATTAAAAATATAAGGATACTGATCTGGTGTGGCAATTAATGAAGGAGCATGGTGAGCTTGCATGTGTGAGGCGTTGGATTGGCTTTGAGATTGATCCAAGGGCACAGATTTGTAGGTGCATGGTATGATGGTGTACACTGAATCCAAGGGGATTCAAAGTCTTTGCAGGGGCCCACGCTGGATTGACCAGCGAATAAGATTTGAGGGAAGGGCCACCTTGGCGCGCTGAAAAGTCAGACGAACCACGCTTGGACGCGTGGTCGTCTTCAACCTCCAGAAGTGAGGTTTTCAGCTTCAAATAGCGGGGGTTTTTAACCTCCCCTATTTGGACGTTAAAATTCCAGTTTTTTAACAACCTATGAACCTGCAAAAAATACGAGTTAGCAATAGAAACAAGTGACCCAGATCCACTAATTAGAGTGTCCTGAATCCAAATATGTCATTTGTTTTAAGGTTTGAAGCTCCTAGCTATGGATACGAAGAAGATGAAGCTTAAACACTCATGGACTCGTTTTAATGGTGGAGCCTGATCCTCACGTTGGAACACTCATGCTAAGGCCCAGATCACACATATAGGTCCCCATAAGGATGTTAGGGTGGTTAGTTTGCAGTGAAATTAGTTGCATATACAAAAACGAAAATAAAACTCATATGTACATGAAGAGCTTTAAGTGCTTTATACGACTCTCATATGTCTATATTTAGAGCTCAATCTTACTCTATAATGTTTGAGGAGATGATTAGAAGTGTTTATTGGTATTGATATTGATTGGAAATTTGAATTTGAAAATTACAAAGTATATGCAAATTTTGAGAATTTTTGTGATATTTCTTGCTATACTCTTGCCCTATTTCGTGTGTCCCCCCTTTTGCTGAAGTATGATGCTTCTTTTATAGCCCAAAGTTGCTTGGAACTCAAGCTAAGAAGCTTTGTTGTCTTTGTTGAAAGTTTGATTTTTAAAATATTAAAAATCTTTGAATTGTTGACCAAGCTTGACTCCATTCAATGCTCTTGTCTTGCTCTTCAATTCTTGCAGAAAAAAAATGAAGATTCCTTGAAGTGAGTCATACTTGGAGGCCAAGCAACCATTATCCATGCATTTTCCTTTTAATTTTAATCTTAAAGTAAGATAAAATTATGCAAAAAATGGCCAATAAAGATGTGGGCTTTGTCTTGGTCGTGGGAGGCCCATAGTAACATGGCAAAGATGTTTGGACCATAAAAACTTGGACTCATTTGGAAAAAAAACATTTTTGAGCAATGTTGATTTCATGCATTTTCCCAAAATTTAGCCAACTTCAACAAGGTGTAAATCCTTCAATTTTTGTCATATGAAGGAGATCTTGCACTTTTTGGAAACCTCAAAGAGTCCTCTAACCAATGTCTTTGGTCTCATATCAAAATGATTTTTGGTTCTCCTTGTGTGTCCATTTGAAAAAAGTGTCTTTTTGTTGACTTTGAAAATGACCTGTAATGTCTTTGGCCATATTTTTCAAATGGTGAATGCTATGACCATGGGATCAATTGCATTTGAAAGATAATTGAATTTCCTTCAAAATGAGCTTTGGTTGACATTTTTTGGATGAAGGATGAGAGAGTTATGATCAGTCAAAGTTGAGTTGACTTTTCAGGCAAAAACCCTAATTTTGAATCTTAGGGTTTTGTTGATTTTTGATCTTTCCTTGATGAATTATGATCATCCAATGATCAAATGTTGAATCCTTTGACAAAATATGGACTTTGACAAAAAATTTCATTTTTGACTGTCAGTTGACTTTTTTGGTCAAACGGGTCGTCTGTTGACTGTTTGAGCTGCTGACGGTGCGTCTGAGTGAATTGAAGTTTGAAAATTTGTATGATGGTACTTTGAGATGTATGGATGTATATGAAATCCATTTGAGCTCTCAAAACTTGTTGCTCCTGTTAAAACAAGAAAAACCCTGATTAGGGACTGTCTGTATAGGAGGCAGTTAAGCGTACCTGATTTTTGTGCAGTGTTGAGTTTCTGCTAATCATGTGATATTCAGAAGACTTCTAACACAAAAATCTTGGAAATTTGAATTGTGAATGATTGATTTGATTGATTGTACAAATCACTGTGAATTGTACTGTCTGCAGTTTGTCTGTCAACCGACTGTTCGTGTACTGAAGCAGCAGTTAAAGTGAAAAATCAACCGTCAAAGTTAATTTTCTTTTTTTTTTTTTTTTTTTTTTTGTTGTTATTTTTGTTTTTGTTTGGTGTGAAGCATGAAAATTTATTTACATGACTTGTTAGAAAACAGAAACATAATAAATAACTGATATTTACGGTATGCGGGCAAAATTACCGATAATAACCTGAAAATTGTTAAATGCACAGAAATAGAAATATTTGACTGGCAGAAACACACAAAATATTATCTTAGTAATTAAGCAATATTATGACAAATAGTACAACATTTAATACTGACAGTATAAATATTACATACTATTGAACAGTACGATGAATAGACGGTACGTTTAAGAAAATAAGAAACACGGCAAACTTTAAAAATGACGGTTGATGAACCATGCTATGATCAATAACATGTAGAGGATTGGGAATGCAACCATTGCAGGTCCACACTTCTCAGGACTGTGTAGGCAGAAGAAAGTCATGATCACCGTAGCAATGGTGATGACTGTAAGAAACAGTGTCTCTATCCATTTTGCCATTCTTGCTAGGAAAGAAGAAAGAAAATGGATGATGAAGTAGAAATTTGAAAGATGATTTAGAATTTGATGTGAGATTTGTGGGAAGAATGAGAGGTATTTATAGAATGGAAAGATGATAGAGACGTTGGGGAATGATGTGATTCCGTACAAAAGGAAATTTGAGTGGTAGTGAGATTTGAAAGAAAGTGTAAGGTATTGTTGGGAAAAGAGAGATGGATAGAATAAAGTTGAGATTTGAATTTGAAAGGATAGATTTGAAAAGATTTTGAAAATAATGGAATATAGCACAAAAGTTAGTGGGAAAACAAAAACAATTGTTACCAGTACAGTGTGAGTTTCCTGCTTTTGCGCCTGCAAAAAGATTTAACCCTGCATGAACTGTGTTAGTACTATTTATCTGTAAAATAAATAAATAGTATTTGTGAAGTAAAGAACAGTATTTGGCGTTTGCGTAAGAATAAATTCCACTGTAAGCCAAGTTACTGTGTAAGAAAAATTCTGAAAACCAAGTTCTTCATATGTCAGGATATTTTGAAAAAATCCATGTTTATATGAGACTCTTAATTTTCATATTGAAACTTTCCTGAAAAAAGAAGTGGGCAAATTTTGGGGTATAACAATAGTACAAATTAAAATCGGGGTTGTACGTCCAAATCCTAAAACACCTCCCAAATCTAAAACACTCAAAACACTTCAAATCAAACTACGGATTTTCATCCTTATTCAATACTACGATAGGCCATTCAAAAAGCCTTCCAACCATCTCAAATCAAATTTCAACTCTAAGGGCGTACAACCCTTCCCCGAACTACGTTGACTCTGATTCTCCATAAGGAGATACGTAGGCACTTGGATAACCAAGGCGAGTCCCCTCCCCCATAAATCTCATTTTGTCCCGATTTTTATTTCTTTGAATTGCAAACCTTTAATATTAATATTATTTGCCTTAACCCAATTAACTGTTTGTCATCTTTCTTTATGTTAGCCATAAACCTTAACTTTATAATGCAAACCTTAGGAAAGGGTTGAGGGTGCCTAACACCTTCCCTCGGCCTGAATATAGTATCTTACCCTGATCTCTTAACTGCGTAGGTTTCCTATTCGCCTTGGTAGAATAGGTGGCGACTCTAAACATTAAATTTTTAGGCAGGTTGCTACAGCTAGCGACTCTGCTGGGGATACACAATTATGGTGAATACTATGCTCCTATAGTTTTAGGTTTTTGCAGGGTTTAGGTTTGGCAAAAATTTTTAGGGTTTGGCTAATTTGCCATTTTTAGGGTTTGTAATTATTTTTTTATTTTTAAAATTTGTTTATTTGTTTATTTTTGTCAAAAAATATTTAATTGTTTATGTTAATATATTTATATTTAATTGCCTGGTTGTTATATTTTTATATGCACTGTGGGGTATATTATGTCGTGTTAAAACCTAAGTGTGGGAGTTATCCTTGAGATCAGGGGGGACTTGAATTGCCTACGAGTCTCATTGATAACTCCACTCGGAGTGGGTTCAATATCCGGAAATGTCCAATACGAGGCTTGACCTTGTTAAGGGCAGGACTTGGTAGTCAGCTGATCTCTCCGAGAACCTACCCCAAAAATTTGAACCTCATTGGATAAAATGAGTTGTTCTAAAATCCGAAGAGACAAAAAGTATCGGAGGCTACGAACGACCCCATGAGACCCGTGTCTAGGACATACCAATGGAATGGGTAGGCTCCCTAAAAGCCGCTACGTCGAACCTATGAACCTAGGGCATGTACTACATATATATGTTGTTTATTATTTGTTTGTTATTTTTTTTTTCCATTCATCATGCATCATGTGCATCCTTGCATCATGTCTTATTCGAAAAAAGAGAGATAAAAAAAAGATTTATTATATTTAATCCATAAATGTGGATAAGACATAAATACGAATAAATCATATCATTCATGGCATGCACGGCATTTTCATGGCATTGAGAGAAGATTTCTCTTTTTATCTTCAGAGCAAGGGATCATTGGGAAGGATAACCTAACATCCCGATCGTCTTACCAAACAAGATTTCAGCAAAAGAAATCAATGGATCAGCTAGAACAGAATCAAGCCGCGCTTCGTGAGGAGGTGGATCAACTAAAGGTTAGTATGGAAGAAGTTAAAGGAGGTATGAATCAGATGCTAGGATTCATGAAGGCCCTCTTAGATAAACAAGAAAAGGCAATAGAGGTTCAGTCTAGGGATACCCTGGTTCAGGATGAGATCCCCAACGACGAAAACCCGCTGCTAGGATTTGTTTCAGGCTTTGGCCCGGCTAAGGACAGACCTCAGGTTCGATCTGTTAGGAGAGCTATCCAATTCCAAGAGAAAGGAGAGACCTCTCAATAAGGGTTTGTCCCTCCTCCACAAACGAAATGGGAAATCCGCACAGTTCGCATTCCTGCTAATAATGTCCCTAAGGATGATGATTACCTGGATCTACAATACGGAGTACACGAGGTGGACAACACAGACCAAGCACCTCAGACACAACAGTCTATTCCTAACTCTGGGGAAGACTCCAAGGACAGTGAACAAATCAAGGCGCTAGAAGAGAGATTAAAAGTGGTAGAAGGATATGATGTCTTCGACGTAGATACCTTCGAAATGAGCTTGGTCTCAGACTTGACTATCCCATACAAATTCAAGATTCCCGACTTCAAGAAATACAAAGGACTCACATGTCCGAGGAATCACTTGCGCATGTATGTGCGAAAAATGGCTGCTTATGCTCACGATCAAAAGCTGATGATACACTTCTTCCAAGATAGCTTAAGCGGAGCATCTGTTGACTGGTACATGCAATTGGAGAAATCCTATATCCGAAGCTGGAATGATCTTGCTAACACATTCTTGAAGCAATACAAGTACAACCTGGACATGGCACCCAATCGAATGCAATTACAAAATATGTCACCGAAGAAGGATGAATCATTCAAGGAGTATGCCCAAAGGTGGAGGGAAATGGCTTCTCGAGTCCAACCTCCCCTGATGGAAAAAGAACTGGTGGACATATTTATGAGCACTTTGCAAGGACCATACTACGACAAGATGGTCGGAAGCATATCTTCAGGGTTCTCGGACATGGTAGTCATTGGTGAGAGAATTGAAGATGGAATCAAAAATGGGAAGATACAAGGGGCACCCTCGGGTTCCTATCACACAAAGAATTCATATGACGGAAAAAAGGAATCCAACACTGTGGGGGCAATCCTGGGTAATCAGACCCCAGTATTACAGCGAAGGGATCAGCAAAATCAACAGGGTGGCCAACGCACCTGGAGGTCCAAGCCAAAACGATCATTCACCCCGTTGTACATGCCACTTTCTCAAGCTTTGCAACGTCTGCTCAGTCAAAACTTGGTAACTCTGCTACCTCTATACTCAGCTCCAGCTAACCCCGCTCCTGGGTACAAGCATCATGCTAGGTGCGCTTATCA
This sequence comes from Vicia villosa, assembly GCF_029867415.1. Taxonomy (NCBI): domain Eukaryota; kingdom Viridiplantae; phylum Streptophyta; class Magnoliopsida; order Fabales; family Fabaceae; genus Vicia; species Vicia villosa. The sequence continues at coordinate 60,428,437 of NC_081183.1, read as the reverse complement.
TTCAGATAGTCCTAGTCATGATACAGAGGATTGTGGGCCGTTGAAGCACAAGATCCAAGATTTGATTGAAGAAGGGCTCATTGAGTTCAAAGATCCTCGCAAGTCTAATACCATAGGTGGATAGAAGGAGGATTTTTTAGATCATTAGTTTTGTTTTCATTCGCAATTTCTTTCCGTTTGTTTAAACATTAGTCTTACGACATATGCTGTGTACTTTACAATAATCATTAATGCATTGCTTACGTTTGTCTTGATTTATTCCTAGTGTTCTCACTATATTTAAAATTGTGTTTTACTTGGTTTTCTTCTCTGTGATATTCAACTCTCGTTAAAGCCGTACACCTTTATAGGGAGAATGACGAAAACGATACCATAATTTCATACATTACGCTTTCGAACAGACTGTGTTGACGATGTACAGGCATTGTTTCAATTCCTAAATAATGGAGATATAAGGATGTTAATCCCTCGTCAACCCCTTTGAGCCTAAAGAAGTAGGAGTTTTCCTTCATATAAAATAAAACCCTTAATGCATAACCTGGGGTAGGGTAGCTGCTCAGTTAACTTAATTGTTCCAAACTGTTCCTGTGAACATAATCACCGATGGTGCCCCGTCATCATTAAGTCCGTCAGTCAATAGCCGCAAAGGAAAAAAGAAAGCAATGCAAGGGCCTGCTAAGTCAAAACCTATTAAGGAGACTTAGGCAAAATTGGGGCATCCCGGTGACTATAGTTTTAGAACGAACAGTTCAGGCAAAAGTTAGGGATAACAATGACGAAAAGAGGTCACTATATACCCTCGACAAAAGGAAAATATTACAAGAAAGGAAGATGACTGCCTTTGCAAATAAACCTTTGGTTTTTAAACCATCATGAATATCAGTATTCCCAAAGTCTTTTGGAGCTTAAACACATAGTTAACTGAGCATAGGACTGGAGAACATCACGAAGATGGGGATGGGTACAAATAAACTTTGAGCCACTATCCTTTGTTTCTTAAAACCGTGAACCAGGCCACGTTACAACCCTTAAAAGCCCTAACTGAAACATGGTTAGTTCGAAAGCATACTGTTACCAAAAGGTATCCCGACTCCTTAAGGTCTACTACAACTCTTGAGTTGATATCACTTTCTTACAAAAAAAAACTTCGTTTTACTCAAAAAAAATGTTTTTTAACTTTCAAGACAGACATATGCATTCGCATCTTATGAATTTCATTATAAAGTACACTTGTCTATGTGGATTCAAATGTTTAAGCATCAGGGAGAAGTTGCATGAGGCATGGCTAATGACTAAAAAAATCCTACCGACAGGCGAAATAGCTTTGAAAAGCTTATCAAAAGAAGAAACATCTCTTACGCATGATTGGGATGGCTAATGTGTACACATGGCATAACTCGTCATTATACCATTTACATGGGACAAATCTAATCAAGATCCATAGAATTTCTCGAAGACGCTGAATAGCCCATGGGGCACGCCCATTACCTGGGGGCAAGTTGCAAAGGTCACTCAGTATCAGATGGTGTCAATTTCATTCTCACACCCTTTCCAGAAGCCGTTCTAGGTAGTTTTTCGTTAAATACGTCTCTTAACCTCTTCAGGTAGTCTTATTCAAGACAGGTTCAAAAATCTCTTATCCTTTCTAGGAGCCATGTTCAGAAAGTCTTCTCTAAGACACATCTTCTCGTCCTTTCTATTTTTGAATTTTTTCAGATAGTCTTCTCCAAGACATATTCCTTTCTAAGAACCTTTTCTAGGTAGTCTTCTGTAAGACACCTCTTCACTTTTTCAGTTAGTCTTTCTTAAAACACGTTCGAATTTCTCTTATGCTTCCGATAACCTTGTCAAACTTTGTTCAGAGTACAGAGTCTTCTCTAAGACGGTCTCCTACCCTTTCTAGGTTAATCTTCTTCAAGATGTCTTTTCCTAAGTTTTGTTTAAAACGCCACATTCCATAAAACAGTCTTTATCCTTTATAGGAATCTTTTGACTCTCTTCACAAACATTTCACCTTGAGTTTTATTTAAAACACAGTCTTGTTTAAGACAATTTCCCATTCTTTCCAAGGACCTCTTCAGGTAATCTTATAGAAAACATCATCTCATTCTGAGTACTCAGCTAATCACTGTCCGTCGGATGCGACCGAAACGCATGACTCACTCTGAAAAGCATCTGCTTCACATTCAAATCAATACTTAGCATCAAGGATCCTATTGACTAGGGGGCATATCTTTCAAGAATTCAAATACTGGGGCAGTACATATCAGGTTCGTGGTATGACATGGTAAAATTCGAGTTCCCTCTAAAGATCCCTCCTTCAGATTAAGGGGCATGTCTCTCAAAATTTCTGATATTGGGGAAATCACACTAGAAGCATTGTTGCATAATTGGTCTTTCCACGCCTGTATTATCTACGACCTGCAACGTGGGATCGTCATACATACATAATTCTCATTTATTTTGAGAATCTCATTACATGACACATGCATCATGACATTGCATAAAACTAACGCTGCCTTTTCAGGTCACTTCATAATCAAAAGGATGTTATCATCCAATTACAGTGCAAATACGATCGTATCGATGATTCAATCTTAACAGACACAATTCTAATACCTCATTCCAAGTCTTTCTTCAAAGACAATCCAGAAGAAATCAAAGAATTTCTTACCTTTCCAGGTAGTCTTGTCCAAAACAATTATTAACCTTCTCAGGCAGTCTTCTCTAAGACCCTCCTTGACCTTTCTAGGCAGTCTTGTTTAAGACGTACCCTATCCTTTCCAGGTAGTCTTGTTTAAAACTTTCCATATCCTTTATAGGAACCTCTCTAGGTAGTTTTGTTTAAAACGTATCGTGCCCTTTATAGGAACCTTTCTAGATAGTTTTGTTTAGAACGTATCGTGACCTTTATAGGAACCTTTCTAGGTAGTTTTGTTTAAAATGTATCGTGCCCTTTATAGGGACCTTTCTAGGTAGTTTTGTTTAAAACGTATCGTGTCTTGTCTAGGAGCCTTTCTAGGTAAGTCTTGTTTAAGGTATCTCGTAGCCTGTCTAAGAGCCTTTCCAGGTGAGTCTTGTGTAAGACGTATCACATCCTTTCCAAAAACTTTTCTAGGTTAGTCTTGTTTAGGACATATCATACCTTTCTAGATAATCTTCTTCAAACATGTATCCAATCCCTCCTTATCCTCTCCAGGAGCCTTTTTAGGTCAGTCTTGTGTGAGACATATCTAAGTTAACCTTCTAGTCTTATTTAAGGCGTATCGTATCATTCCTGGGAACCTTTCTGGGTTAGTCTTGAGTAAGACGTATCCTAACATGTCTAAGTAGTCCTGTTTAAGACGTTTCGTATCCTTTATAGGAACCTGTCTAGGTAGTCATGTTTAAGACGTTTCGTATTCTTTATAGGAACCTGTGTAGGTAGTCCTGTTTAAGACGTTTCATGTCCTTTCTAGGAACCTTTCTAGGCAGTCTTGTTAAGATATATCATACCCCTTTAGGAACCTTCATAGATAGTCTTCTCTAAATATGCACCATAGCCTTTCTAGGTAATATTTTTAAGACATTCCATATGCTTTCCAAAAACCTCTCCAGGTTTCATATCTTTTTAGAAGCCTTTCTAGGTGAGCCTTATTTAAGACATATCGTGCCTTTTTAGGTAGCCTTCTTAGAATGTTCACCCAATCTTTTCTAAGACATGACTAGTTCTTTTAAAAAAACTCCTTAGTTAGTCTTCTCCAAGACATTCTTCCTAAGCATTGTTCAAAGCCTAAGCTTCTTCGCATCAACCTTTGGTATACCCTATTCAGGAACCTCTTCAAGTAGTCTTATGTAAGACGTTACTTCACATCTCATCAGATGCAATCAAATGATCCATGTCTGAAAAGCATATGCTTTAGACAAGTATCTTGTCAAGCAAATGGATGGCATCTTTAAGCCCATCTCAAAAACTATTTCCTACACCGACAACCGCAAATTTTTGGGTATTCCAGTGTTCAATCCTCTTCCACCATCAGATCGCGATAGGCGAACAAGCCAATCTACCTCTTCAGGTTTAAGAAGATTGAACAGGGGTAGTTGTCATACCCTAAAATTTGCCTTCCATATTCCATTCACAATGATTCAAGATTCAAGAGATTCATCCAGTCATTCTCTTGAGCAAGAGTCTCCTAAGGTTAAGGTTTGGTACTCTCCTGAGGGAATTAGAAAAACAAGGCCTCTAATGAAGTTCTCCATGGCCTATTATAAACTAAGACACTTCTATGTCAAAAGTCAAAACCCAATTCCAAAGATTACTCATTCAAAAGCTGAGATGATCCACAGTCAACTGGTTTGACCTAAAAGTCAACCATAATCAAAGCACAGTCAAAACCTCTCAATTTTGGCCAACATTAAGTATGTGAGGTTATATCCATCATTTGATCAAAGGTTGATCATGATCCATCAATAGAAACTCAGAGATGAACAAATACAAAAAGGTTCAAATTAGGGTTTCTTTAGGAGAAACTCAACTCAACTTTGACTGGCCATAACTCTCACATGGAACATCAAAAATTACCCACTCAAAGCCTATTTTGAAGGAAATTGGATTCTCTACAACTTTGTCTCCCACAAGCCAAGGCTAGAAATGCTTCATTTGGAAGATATGATACAAAAGATTACAGGTCCTTTTCAAACATCCTTCAAAAGCAGTTTTTGTCAAAGAGGATATGATCAAGATAAAAGCTCCAAATGAAAAATATGTTCCAAAGTGGCTTATAGAGGATATCTTGAGGTTTCCAAAAAGTCCTAGAACTCCCTCATAGCTTAAAAAATTGAGTGAGATATGCTTGGTCAAAGTTGGGTAATTTTAGAGGACAAAATGTGAAATAAAGGGGTTCAAAATGGAATTTTTTGCAAGCGGGCCTATATTTTTATAACTTGATCTTGGTCCACAAGTTATCTAAGCTATAAAATTCGTTTTCCACAAATTATAGTATTTTTATTTGATTTATATGATTTTTTTATTCATTTAAATAATGATTTAAAGTTATATAAACCAAAGAAAAATCAAATATTGAATATAGGAATCATAATGGCCAATTTCAATCAATATTTATTGAATATTGGCAAGGTAATTTCGTGCATAAATGTTGATTGGATAATTGGAGCAAGATTGATCAAATTTAGAAAGTTCCATGAAGCAAATTTCTCAATTTTTTAATAATGGATTTAAAGAGATTTTGGGCAAAGTTTGTTGACCTATTTGTTCCACTATAAGTATAGAACATGATTCAAGGCATGATGGGTTAGAAATTTGGATCCGAACAGAGCTTGCAAGAACACAAAACTCTTCAAGAAAATTCAATTTCGGTTTAGAAGATTGGAGGAGTTTCAGAGGGATTTAAGCGTTGCCACACGTTCCTTCTAGCATTCTGAATTGATTGAGACCATTGCACGACTTCAACACCCCCAAATAACCTCCGTTAAAGCCCAGGTATGTCACGAAAAATTTGAGGTCGGGTACAACAAACTATGCATGCTTATTGAATTTCGTTTGCATATTATTGATCAGGGTGATATGTTGACTGATTCTGGTGGTTTAATTGAATTTTGGTGTGCGTTTGCCACGGATTTGCCGTATTAGGGTTCTTGATAGGAAATTTAGGGTCGCACGATTTGATGAGAATTAGGGTCCAAAACGGACATGGTTGGTTTCGTCTGGGCAAGACGAGATTGACTGTGGTTTTAATTTTGATTTTGGTGTGCGTTTGCGTGATTTTCATGTGGGACAGGTGTAGTATATATGGTCTTTTACAACCTATGTGTAAAAGCGCTATAAAAGAATCTGTGCAGGTTTTGCTGAAGAAGATGACGATGTGTCATGATCCGATAGGCGCGTTTGAATTTCGCGCTCGTTTTGTTGTGTGTTTTATTGATTATCCATATATTATATTGACTGTATTGCTTAAACAACTGAACAACGTAGCTGGAGTGGTAAGATTGCGCGCATGTGAGCAAAGGGACGAGGGTTCGATCCCTCGCTCCCTATTATTTTTTATGAAAAGACTTTGTTCCTTAATCATATGCTGCGCTGATCTTTAAGTTTACCATGGTCCCCCATATCTGAACATAGGATCATCAATCCACCTAGATCTTACGCCTCAGATTTAGTTCTCTATACCATGGACCCTAATGGCAACCACGCTGAATCAAAACCCTAATAAACTAAATCTATTTCAATTAATTTATACATTTTACTTAATTCTTTTTAGATATTTACTTATATAATAATAGATTATTTTTACAAATAAATTAAATGTATTATAAATAAGTAAATCATTAATTTATTGTTCGTTTCGATTAAATCTATTAATCGTGATGGGCAATAATCGATTTTTCTTAAATATTTATTTAATTAAAATAAATAGTTTTATTTGGCTAAATGGTTTCAATCATTTTATTGGTTGCGATGATTAGCCTATCTTCCCATTTAAATTCATTATTATTTTTAATCGAACCAATCGATTACGAGGGATAATGGTACAAATTAATTCATAAAAATTATTAAAAATACTATAATTCATTATTAGTGATAATTGAATCAATCAATTAGAATTGGTAATGATACAACTATTAATCTGTTAACTATGGTAATTGAATCAATCGATTATCGCGGTTAAGTACAAATTAAAATCGGGGTTGTACGCCCAAATCCTAAAACACCTCCCAAATCTAAAACACTCAAAACACTTCAAATCAAACTACGGATTTTCATCCTTATTCAAAACTACGATAGGCCATTCAAAAAGCCTTCCAACCATCTCAAATCAAATTTCAACTCTAAGGGCGTACAACCCTTCCCCGAACTACGTTGACTCTGATTCTCCATAAGGAGATACGTAGGCATTTAGATAACCAAGGCGAGTCCCCTCCCCCATAAATCTCATTTTGTCCCGATTTTTATTTCTTTGAATTGCAAACCTTTAATATTAATATTATTTGCCTTAACCCTATTAACTGTTTGTCATCTTTCTTTATGTTAGCCATAAACCTTAGCTTTATAATGCAAACTTTAGGAAAGGGTTAAGGGTGCCTAACACCTTCCCTCGACCTGAATATAGTATCTTACCCTGATCTCTTAATTGCGTAGGTTCCCTATTCGCCTTGGTAGAATAGGTGGCGACTCTAAACATTAAATTTTTAGGCAGGTTCCTACAGCTGAATATGAGACTTGCATATACGATATTGAGGCTGCCATTGATCTAAGGATTAAAAATCTCGCAGTTTATGGAGATTCTGCTTTGGTGATTACTCAGATCAATGGAGATTGGGAAACACGCCACCCCAACTTGATTCCCTATAGAGAACATGTTGTGAAACTGGCTCAATATTTCAATGAGACCACTTTTGATCATATCCCTCGAGAGGAAAATCATTTGGCTGATGCTTTAGCCACTTTAGCATCCATGTTCAGAGTTAAATGGGACAACGAAGCACCTTCAATTGTGATCAAAAGATTGGATGAGCCCGCATTATGTGGCGTTGTTGATAATGTGCCTGATGAGAAACCATGGTTTTATGACATTAAGAAATTTCTGGAGAACCAAGAGTATCCTAAGGGTGCTTCCCTTATGGATAGGAAGACTCTAAAGAGATTATCTTCCAAGTTCTTCCTTGCGGGAGGGGTGTTGTACAAGAGGAATTTTGATTCTGTGTTGCTCAGATGCGTGGATAGACACGAAGTAGCAAAGATTATACAAGAGGTGCATGAAGGATCCTTTGGTACACATGCGAGTGGACACACCATGGCTAGAAAAATATTGAGAGCAGGTTATTATTGGTCGACCATGGAGCATGATTGTTTCAGCCATGTGGTGGTATGTTACAAATGTCAAGTGTATGCAGATAGGGTTCATGTACCTCCAGTTCCTCTGAATGTGTTGACATCTCCTTGGTTGTTTGCTATGTGGGGCATCGATATGATTGGAGAAATTAAGCCTACCGCTTCCAATGGGCATCGTTTCATCCTCGTTGCTATTGACTACTTCACCAAGTGGGTTGAAGCTGCTTCTTATGCAAATGTCTCTAAGCAAGTAGTGACTCGTTTCATCAAACACAATATAATCTGTCGTTATGGGGCTCCTGAGAAGATTATCACTGATAATGGATCCAACCTCAATAACAAGATGATGAAGGAATTATGCGAGAACTTCAAGATTACGCATCATAACTCCTCCCCGTACAGGCCAAAGATGAATGGCGCAATTGAAGCGGCCAATAAGAATATCAAGAAGATTGTGCAAAAGATGGTGGTCACATACAAAGACTGGCATGAGATGTTGCCTTTTGCTTTACATGATTATCGTACCTCGGTGCGTACTTCCACAGGGGCGACTCCCTTCTCATTAGTATATGGCATGGAAGCAATCCTCCCGGTTGAGGTTGAGATTCCTTCATTAAGGGTGTTGACAGATGTGAAGCTCAGTGAAGCTGATTGGGTTCAAACCGGATTTGATCAACTAAACCTCATTGATGAAAAGAGATTAGCGGCCATATGCCATGGGCAAGCCTGTCAAAAAAAGATGAAGAAAGCCTTCGACAAAAAGATTCGCCCTCGACACTTTCAGGTTGGTGACCTTGTACTCAAGAAGATCCTGCCTATTCACAATGATCCTAGGGGCAAATGGACTCCAAATTACGAAGGACCTTATGTCGTAAAGAAAGTCTTCTCAGGTGGCGCCATGATCCTCTCAACTATGGATGGTGAAGACTTCCCACTTCCCGTGAATGCCGACGCAATTAAAAAATACTTCGCATAGATCTGATCAAAATAAAATAAAAGAAAAGGAAAAGATCAGGCAAAAGAATGAAAAAGAAATAAAGTACACCCACTAAGTTGAAAACCCGAAAGGGCGACTTAGGCAAAAAAGGGGTCCCGGTGGGTCAAAAACCCGAAAGGGCGGTCCAGGCAAAAGAGGGACAAAAAGCGAATGACTGCGTCGTGCATTAGATCTTTGAGCACGGCTAGTCACCATAATTGGAGGACTCAAAAGGGTAAAGATCAATCCATTCATCCATTTCAGAAAGCAAAGCAGAAGGAACGTCGAGGGTCTACAAGGCATAGCAAGATTGGAACCCAACGGAATCTTTTTCTTACGTTGCCATGTTTGTAAATGCTGTTTGTTTTCCTTTTCGGTGGCCCAGTTATTTTGGTAAGCATTGCATTTCTAACATTGAGGTCCTACAAAAGGAACATGATCTAAAGCAGATAGAATTGCTTAAGACGTTGAGTACTTGGGAAGGTGGACGAGGTCGAGCCATCGTACCTGGGGCATATTTGTTTGATTTGTTTTGCAGGAATCTCCGATCATTCAGCACAGTCAGATGCCAGTACCTACGCTTCAAGAAAGGTCAACTGGGAATATCCCTTTAAGATGGAACCCAAGGGTTTCATTTTTTTAGAATTCGGAGTTTATTTCTTTTTGGAGCTCTCATCCGTGACTCAGATTCTACGCAGTGCTGACTAGATTCTCTTATCCTTCAACAAAGATGTGGAAGTTCAAAGGGGGAAGTGCAATCTTCAAGTTTCCAAGCATGATGATGCTGATGTATCTCAAAAATGCCATCATGCCTTCTTCCTCACAAGTCTTCTGGTGCGAGTTATTCCCCTACAAAAGTTACATACTGAGGATAATCCAGAAACCATCTGGTGCGGCCTTACAAAGTTAAGACATCGAGAGGAATCCCCACAGAGTCCTTTAGATAAAAGGCTCTCTCCGATGTTCATCCATCCTCTCTTGCATATAGAAATCATTGCATCTATAAAAACGCGTAGCATTTCCATAAATATGGAGTATTACGCCATGGAAAAATTCAAACATGCATCAATGCATAAGCCAAGTTCACATATGTTACACTGACAAATTGATATACAACCCCAGAAGAAGTCTCACTTTCCTTCCCCAGTGTGGATTGGATACAAAGCTAGTCTTCATCGAGATCATTGTCTCTTTGGTTATTTTCCACTTGCTGAGTTCAATAAATTCCAGTGATTATTGGCATACCTTTTCAGTTCTAGAGTCACTCTACGGTTGTGTCTATTTTTCAAAGTCTAACTAAGGTTAGCAATTTGGTGGAGTCGTCTACGGATGGTTTCTTCCTTGTGGAGCCACGCTACGGTTGTGTCTCTTTTTCAAAGTCTAACTAAGGTTAGCAATTTGGTGGAGTCGTCTACGGATTGTTTCTTCCTTGCGGAGCCACGCTACGGTTGTGCATCTTTTTCAAAGTCTAACTAAGGTTAGCAATTTGGTGGAGTCATCTACGAATGGTTTCTTCCTTGTGGAGCCACGCTACGGTTGTGTCTCTTTTTCAAAGTCTAACTAAGGTTAGCATTTTGGTAGAGTCATCTACGGATGGTTTCTTCCTTGTGGAGCCACGCCACGGTTGTGTCTCTTTTTCAAAGTCTAACTAAGGTTAGCAGTTTGGAAGAGTCGTCTACGGATGATTTCTTTCTTAAGAGCCACTTTGCGGTTATGTTTCTTTCAAGTCTAACTAAGGTTAGCAATTTGTTTAAGATCCACCTTCGGTTTGTATCCTTTGATAATATTCATGAAATGCAAATTTTGATGGTACTTTTGGGTATTCAATCCACTCGCACCTTAAATGTTCGAAACCCAATATGTTCGTACATTCAGGTCCAAGAAGATTGAATAGGGGCAGCTGTTGCACCCCAAAATTTGCCCATTTATTTATTCCCCAATTGGCCTTCACATTACATTCATGTGCATACCTCATTTAGGCCATTCATCCATTACATTCATCCATATCATGGTTACTATCCAGAATTGACAAGAAAAGTGCTTCTGCAGAAGAAATTCCTGATCAGAAATAAGAGAAGGTTTGAAGTTTGATTATATGGCCTCATTTCCATTGAAGTTCTCCTCAAATTCAGGGTTTTCAGACTAGGGTTTTGACCAAAGTCAACCCTGTTGACTTTTTGGTCAGAATTTAATCAGGAGATAATTTTGAATGTGAAATATAGTTGCCTTGAAGAAATATCATTCACTGGAACTCCTTTTGTTGAAAGTTGATTGAGAATTAGATCGGAAACGGATTAATCGGAAGTTCACCTGGAATCAGAAAAATCGGGAAAAGTTGACTTTTTGGTCAAGGTCAAGGTCAACTATCAAATGTTGACTCTTGGTGGAAATAAAATCAGAAAAGTCAAAGAAATGTGGAAAATCAAGAAATAATCAAAAGTTGCCATTTTTGGAAGTTGGTTAAAATAGGAAATTCCAAAAGAGGAAAGTTCTAAAACTTAGAAAATATTTTGAGTTTTTAGAATGATTGATCAGCATACTTTATGACCAATTTACATGTGGCTAGAGGCACTTTCTGGAAAATATTTCAACATCAAAGTTGTTCAAATCATGACCCTCTACAAGTTTGTAGTTGGAAGTTTTTGCATTTGAAGCTTGGATCAAGAGATATTGAGGTTTGAAGTTCGAGGTTTCAAATTGTTTCAAGTCATAATGGCAAGGCAAAATTCTGGGCAGCGTAACACATTTCATCAAGCATGTGGCGTGCTGACTTTTAGGATGGTTTTAGAGAAATATAAAGGTCCATAAAGTGTAAACTTGGGGTGAATCTCTTCTACTAAATGTCTTATACCCATTGAAGCAAGAATCAGGTCATTTGGATAAGTGTGGAACAAATTACAAGGCCTCAAAGTGGTGATCACGCAAAACATTTCATGGCATAAGGCTGAGTCAGAACCTTAAGTCACACGCACGCATTCTATCAAACACATGGCGTGCTGAATTCAAAGTCATTTTTAAAGCTCTACAAATCTCTGTCTGGGTCAAGCTAGGTATAAATATATTCCCTGCCATGGCCTCTTTCCAATGAGTCATAGATTGTAACCATTGAACTTGCTTGGACTGAGATAAGAATACCCAAAGTGGTGCCCTCGCAAAGGCTCGTTTTGGAAAAGAACCTCTGGCCTAGGAGAGGACACGCGCGCGCATCCCCTACATGATTGCATCATTATGTTCAAGGCCATATTTCTTATCAGTTCAAGCATTATTTCATGATAACCCTAAGATGAAAACTCCTTAGCTTCACGCCCTCTTTGCATTGATCGTAAGAGTTAATCAATTGGTGAACAATGGTGAGAGATATGCGCATGCGAAGAAGGTACTTTGGGCATTTTGCTTAGCATGAGGCATTGTCAAATTCTGCAGCAGGCTTGATAACATTAACACACCACCATCAGCTTTTTTCTCATTGAGCCATGCACAAGACTGTTATGCAAAAAAAACATACCAAAGACTTACCACAAATATACACTACTTGTGCATTAAGATTGGAGAAGAGCTATGCTACATCATCTCCACCACAACACCATACACTCTCACCTCATCCTATAAATACAAGCCACCCTTCACAAATCCAAGGACCCACGATTCATTTCTACATTTTTCAGATTCTCATCACTCTCTTCTCTCTACTCCACCCTCTCTCATCTTCACTTTCTCTCACCTCCATAACAAACTCTCCTCTCATCGCTCTCTCTCACCACCGCAACCACCCTAACCGTTTCATAACTACCATAACAACCTTCTCCCTCCACTCTCTACTTCATCATCACCATGCAACCACCACCACCATCCTCAGCCTCCATTCACCTTGAACATCATCACCACGCAATCATCACCATCATCATCGAAGCTTCAAGATTCCATTGTTATTCCTCATCAAGCTTCCACCAAGTCTTATTTCCATGGATCCGTAGCGACCTCATCATCATCACCACAGGATTACGTGACACTCTCCGCGAGCTTTTGAGTTCATTTCTCACAAGACTTGTACCATTCAACCAGAGCTACTATCGCTGCCGAGTTCTCTCTTTCTGCTAATTCAAGAATTTGTTTCAGGTAAACCTAAAGAACTCTCTCATCATGTTAGTTACACGTAATAGGTCGTATGCATCAGGAGCTAATCTGTTATGTGTGCAATATCATGTGCTCCATTGATATGAAGTTTTTGTTCTTGATTTGATTCGTTCTGAGGGATATGAAGTTTGCTTATGTGTTTGAATCTTATGTTTATGTTCTGTGAGCGCTTAGAATCAGATTAACACGTTTAGGTAGATCTTGTTCAAGTTAGGGTTTTAATAATGGCTTCGGTTATGGAGTTAGAGGAAAGATCAAGAGAAATCCAGGCCATATTCGGATACTACGCTGATTTTCGAGTGGAAAGGTGTGGACTTTTTATATTTCTGGAAAAAATGGTTTATCTCCGCCGTGTGTTGGTCGGAGATGACGACCGGAGAGCATCTCTGGCGTCTAAGTTTTGAGCAATCTTTTCTTTTTCCATGTAAGCCATATATTAAAACCAAATATTATCACATGCTGAGTTGGAATAATGGACTTAAAATGAAGCAATAAAAATAACATGGGCCATGCGTGTTGATTGGGCCTAGCGCCAATTTCCTCTTCTGTACCCCCAGTTCCGAGCCCAATACGCCATTAACTGTTTTCAATTCAATAAAAAGATGTTGATGCACCCCCTGTTGATAAATGGAAAATACATAAAAATAGTTCTTTTTATTTTGTTCCATGTTAATTGATTTTGCTTAAAAAATAAAAATGATAAAAAATATGTTTCTAACCAATTAGGATTTTTAGAATGTATTAGATTTTATTTTTAGGATTTAATTGATTTGTTTGTTATTTTTCTTCAAATTGTGATTGGTACATAATAATAAAAATACTAGTTTTTGTTAGTTTTAATTCAAAAAATAGTTTTAACATGAATAAAATATAAAAATTGCTTGTGAATATTTTCATGGTTAGTTTAGATTTTAATCATTTCTTTTTGTAAATGTTTTCATATTTTGAAAAATGTCTAAAATACCCCTAGTTGTTAAAGTTGACTTTAGTCAACTTAAACAACTTTCTTCTTAGTTAACTCCCTTTAGATTTTAGTTTAGATCTTAATTAGGTATTAGAATAACAATTAGGCTAGAAAATATGTTAGTCTCCCCTCTTTCATTCCTTTTTTCTTTCAACATTAAAACACTAATAAATAAAGATGCGAATCACACCTTACTAAAAGTGAGAGAGAAATGAGTGGGATTTATTCCCTAATCTGTTTCTCACTCACTTAGTGGGAGAGAAATGAGTGGGATTTATTCCCTAATCTGTTTCTCGATCATTATATAATGGGGAGAGAAATGAGTGAGATTCATTCCCTAATCTGTTTCTCTACCATTATACATTCTTATGTGATTCAAATCGCAAATAAAATCCCCTTAAAAAATACCCAACCAAAAACACTTAAAACACCTAATAAAGGCTCAAATTAAAACAAAGTAATGAAGTGGTGCGAAACCTTGTATTGGGTTTTGTTCATCATGTAGTTACATAAAAAACACAAACCCAAGATTCTTTTCTCCTTAAGAACAAGTTAAGTCCATTCCAAAATTAGGCGTATAAGTCTCCAAAGGTCGAGCATCGTGGATTGTGACCTTAACCGCTGTTCAACTAAAAAACACAAAACAAATGGAAACTATGGAGCCGAACTACGGTAGCTCTGATTCCTTGTAAGGGATACGTAGGCATTGGGTCGCGGGGCCTAAGCAAGCACACTTGTAAATAATTCCTTCTTTTCCCCGTGTTTATTTTTCATTCATTCGCATTTAGGTTTTAGACATAGATACACCCTTTAGATAGAAACAAACATAGGTGGATACCATCGAGTACGATGGGCGTGAGGGGTGCTAGCACCTTCCCCTTGCGTAACCGACTCCCGTACCCTATTCTCTGGTCGAAAGACCTTTGTTCTTATTCTGAGTGAGGTTTCCTAGTATTCCTTTCCCTTATGGGATAAATATATTAGTGACGACTCTGATTCCATTTTTCGCGCTAGCGACAGTACACAAGACTATGGTACACCCTTGGATCGCAACCCTCAGATCACAACGCCTTCCAATCCAACGCGCGTAAAGACGCCAGTCCACCATGGACCCTCAGCCCAGTATCACACTGAATCAACAGCTGAGTTTTCTAATTTTTTCTTTTTAATTACATTATACACATTTGTTTATTTCCCTTTTCTTTTTATTACAATTCCTTTGTTTTATTATTTTTATTTATCTCAACAATTAGGTTTTTATAATAAAATTATAATTATTTATTTTTATCGAAAGTTCGATTTTATTAATAATTTTTTTTTCACTATTTATTTTAATTATTAACCATTTTATTTGTTTCTTTAAATTGATTTAATTGTTAAATCAGTTAATTAATTTTTATTAATTGATAAAAAATACATGTTAGGGTTAGAAAATTTAATCGAAACCTTATTTTCACCGATTTAATTAATTAGGTAAAAAAACCAATAATTAATTAACCTGATTTTATTTATTCTATTAACCATGGTTGACTTGTGCCATAATCAGGGTTTTCGAGGATTATTCCTACACTAAAAATTTTCCTTTTTTCTTTGTGCAGTTTTTCAGGGTTGCCGTCAGAGTTCTTCCGCCTACGCGCCATATCAGATCAAAAGCTAAGTCCTGATTCTGTATTTATTTAAATATTTGGTATTTTACTTCTTCTGATTAAATTAGAGTTTATCTTAAATGCCAATGAACTATCACTACACTCACCCTTTGTTGTTTATTTTTCCTTTTCCAATTATCAGGGTTAACCAACCAGTCAAAGCTCAGATGTTCGGTAACCCTAAAACTTGTTCTCTTTTATTACTTGTGTTAGACTTATTTGCGTTGTTGGGGTTTATGTTTTATTATTGCTTTTTCCCCTGCCCCATAACTTATCATGTAACTGCTTCTGGTTTGTATTGCTTGGCCTTTAAGGCACTTAACACTGTATATATAAACTGCGTGGTTAGTAATCCTAGGGAGTGATAACCTCGAACTGAATCTAGAATCACCTAATTACAAGATAATATAACTGAATCTGGTCACGTGATTTTTGCATCCACACATGTTTTATGGTAACCTCTCTTGTTGCCTGTTTCCTTGTTGCCTTGTTTTTTCAGTGCAGAATAGCCAAGTCCCTCGAATACGAGGATACCTCAGCAATGTTGCCCTCGGTTCATTCTAAAGATCGTAAGTCCCAATGATGCTGCCTTCGATTCGCTAATATGATCTCGCCCCTCGAAGTTGCCTATGAAATGCTGAGGTGTCCTCTGGTTGCCTAACAATGGCTATTCTGATCCTTCCCTTAGACTACCTGCCCCTTTATGGCAGGGACAGTCTTATGGTGAACGATGATTCGACGACCCTTTAACCTCCAAATAAAAGGACTTCCCCACCCTCCTATGGTATGGATAGCCCTGAAAGGATAAAAGAACATTTTTCATCTAACCAGGTAATTTGCCCTTAATTGCATGCTCTGGTTTAAAAACTTATTTTTCTTCTCTTTTCTATAAAACTCACAAGGCTACGCTCATTTACGAGCTAAAGTCCTTGTTTCTTCTTCTTCTACATTTCTAAATTTTTAGTTTCTGAAAGAGCAAAGCAATTAAGATCCAATGGAAAACCATGGATGCAAAGGGTGCCTTACACCTTCCCTTTGTATAAATTACCCCTCGATGTTTTCATTTAAAAGGTTTTTCCTGTTCTTTTAGCCTTTCTATTTAATTTGGATAAAATAAAAGTCGGTGGCGACTCTTGCTTACCGCGACATTTCAAATAAAGTCAGTTAAGCGTATTACAGTTACCTTCTCACACAAGGTAGAACCTTTTGTCTGACCTTTCTCATCAGCATGCAATTACTTTGCTGATTCTTCTTCAGGATAAACATACATGATTTCCAGCTGTACCACATACTACTCAGGCTGAATTAGAGAAAATCTCTCATAATTCATCAGAGATATTCAACTACCTTGACTGAGAGACAGAACACATTGAGGTGATGTTGCAACATTGAGCCCACCATCAAACAACTCCTTCAGGGGTTCCATAATATCTCAACGGTCTTCTAACATCAAGTTTGATTTTGTGATCTTTGAGCACACAACTGCCTTCTGCACCTATAGAATAGATTCTTTCAACAAGATAACTCAAGCAACCACTCCTCCTTACTCTAGATAAAGGACTAAAATACTCATCCTAAGTGACTCAGATGACACTCCAGCTTTGCAGACACCCATCAACCACTTATCTCAGGTTGACACCAAGATACAATAGATGATTCTTTTGGAAGAGCAACATCCATCAACATAACAAGAGTTCAATGCTCTCATAGACTTGACCAGGGAGTCAAGTTTGAGTAGGCAACCTCTATTCTATTAACGAACCATCATCTGCAACAAACCTTTGAGGAAAATAAATCCTCGAGGCCATGATGTTAAGACATTATGTCTCACACCTCTTCAGAGACCTTCAATGTCACACTAGATCAAAAGTAGACTGAGCCAAGACGCACACCTATCCAAGCCATCTTCTCTGAATAATAGTAGTGTAACACCCCATATTTTCTAATTTGAATTTAATCGGAAATTAAATTATTATTTGGAATTAATTGGTATTTTCGTTGAACTAATTAGAAGAATTATTGAGTATTGGTCTTTGGGCCAAGTGGAGTATTTAGTAATGAGGGAGTGTTAAGTGTTGAGCCCATTACTAAATTATGCCAGCAATGCCCATTAATCCGTTAGTTATACTGATCAAATCTATTGATCATCGCATCTAACGATGACCTACTAAATCAGGGTTGTACGCCCAAATATTCAAAACACACTAAACCACGATACTACGGATTTTCATCCTTTTCAATCAGGCAATTCAAAATGCCTTTCAAATCACAACTTCCAAAACTACGACAGGCCATTCAAAAAGCCTCTAAATACCTCCATAATCAATTCAAAGGCGTACAACCTTGTGCCCGAACTACGTTGACTCTGATTCTCCCTAAGGAGATACGTAGGCACTTGGATAACCAAGGCGAGTCCCCTTCCCCAAAACCTCAATTCGTTCAAATCTCAATTTTCACCCTATTCACTTCTTTAGCTATTAAACCTCAATATTTAGCCATGAACCTTTATTTTGAACATAAAACCTTAGGAAAGGGTTGAGGGTGCCTAACACCTTCCCTCGACCTGATTATAATAACTTACCCCGATCTCTAAACTGCGTAGGGTTTCCTATTCGCCCTTCAGAATAGGTGGCGACTCTAAATAATCTAATTTTTAGGGCAGGTGGCTACAGCAGTCTCAAAAGCTTCTAGATCAACTTTAAAACAGACAACCCAACTTCACCAACAATAGCCAAATTCAGAGTTACTTCCTGAAGGGGATCAAGAAATATGAAGACTCTATTTGAAACCAGAATAAATGATTTCGATCTTCCTCCATACTCCTTGAAGAAGCAACCACTAACTGTACTAAAGTGCCTTTATGAGTGGACTTTAAGCCATAACTCAAGTATCATTAGTAACTTAAAACAGTTCTTGAGGTAATCAAACCCTAATGCCAAGACAACCAGGTTTACAAGCGATACCATGCAGCCGAACTACATCAACAGCTCCTCAACACCTCATCTCAGGTGTCTTTATGTAAAAACTTTCACATGTTTGTCGCACGCTCGCGAAAAATGAACAGAGTCGCCACCAATATATTTATCCCATAAGGGAAAGGAATATCAGGAAACCTAACAAAAGAAGGAACAAGGTCTTGCGACCAGAGAATCAAGGTACGGGAGTCGGTTACGCGAGGGGAAGGTATTAGCACCCCTCACGCCCATCGTACTCGATGGTATCCACCTATGTTTGTTTCTATCTAAAGGGTGTGTACTATGTCTATGTCTAAATGCGAAATGAATGCAAAATGTAGGGAAAATAAAGAATTATACTCGCACGGGCCCAACCCCGCTGCCTACGTATCCTTTTCAGGAATCAGAGTTACCGTAGCTCGGCTAAAGATTTTCTGTTTGTTTTGTGTTTTTTAGTTGGGCGGCGTTAACGCTCACGCTCATGCATAAGGGATCGCCTAGGATGCAATGGAGCGGAGATAACTTGCCCTTAAGAAAAGAGGGAAGAGAGAGAGAATTGGTTTGTATCTTTTAAGGGTAATTCCATGATGACGAGAACCTACTACAAGGCTTCGCATCACTTCCTTACTTTGTTTTAAATCTGACCATTTATTAGTGTTTTTTTTTGAAGTGTTTTTGGTT
Organism: Vicia villosa; assembly: GCF_029867415.1. Classification (NCBI taxonomy): domain Eukaryota; kingdom Viridiplantae; phylum Streptophyta; class Magnoliopsida; order Fabales; family Fabaceae; genus Vicia; species Vicia villosa. The sequence continues at coordinate 60,409,254 of NC_081183.1, read as the reverse complement.
GGTGTTTTTTAGGGGATTTTAACTTTGTGACTTAGATCATACCAAAAAGAGTTTTGTTTTGCATATTTAGAGAACGCACATCGAGGCCTACGCCACAATCGTTTCTCTAAATAACGGTTAAGAAATACATCGAGGTTTCACACCTCAATCATTTCTTCTCCGCTAAGTAAAGGAGGTACAAAAAGAGTTTTTTTGTGAATATTTAGAGAATGCACATCGAGGCCTACACCACGATCGTTTCTCTAAACAACGGTTAAGAAATACATCGAAGCTTCACACTTCAATCATTTCTTCTCCGCTAAGTAGGAAAGAACATACATCGGGGCCTACACCCCAATCATTTCCTTCATACTATGAAATATAGTAACGGTATGATCTTCATCGATATTTATTAAGTATTTTAAAAGTTGAAAGGGAAAAGAATGAAAGAAGGGAACTATTTCTAAATCTAGTCTAAGTTGTCTACACATGGGGATTAAAATAAAAAAACTATACAATTTATTAACAAAAACTATACATGAGATAGGTAAAGGAAAATCAATATGCGACAAATAAAATTGAGAATTATAGCAAACAAACGGTATTCACAAACACACCTATATCAATTAGTTCTATAAAAAAGCAAGACTAAAATTAATTCCTAAGTCTATTAACAAGTTTTATTTACAAGGGAGTATCGATACGAAGAAAATTCAAATATATTGTGAAGAAAAAGATTTGTTAAAAGGGTTAAAACAAAAATCATGACAATTATTTACATACCCTAAAATATCTATGAACAACTTTTATGTACTTTTATTAGAATTTAAAAAATTTTAAGAAGCAAAAATAAAAGAAAACAAAAAATTAAAATGAAAACTAGAACTAAACTACCAGGGGGTGCACTAGCATTTTCAAATGAATTAAAATTAGTTGTGAGCAAAATACAGGGCCCAAAATAGGGGGTGTGAAAAGTGAAGCGCAAGGCCCAAATATCATTTTTATTTCACTTGTTTTAGTTGTTTTTTGCTTCAGCATTTATTCTTATTCATGCATGTGGAATGTTATCTATGTGGAACGTGATATGGTAATTAGGAGAACCTGCATCAATTGGTCACCTTTTATTCAAGTCAGATAAGACAAAAACGTACCCTGGCCAATCACAGGCGTACACCACACGCTTCCAATCATTGCATAAAAGACAAAAACGGAACAAAATAACGAGGTCTAAACCACTGAATTACTGCCACGTCAGCCAAAACGGGATAAACCCTTGGCCTATGCACAGACGCCGGAGACAAACTCCGGTCGTCTTCTCCGGCGAGTCCCATGGTGGCGCAAACTCACCGTGCCCAGAAATACACGAAATCAATGTCAATCAACTCGGAATCTGATGCTGATTCCAAATCTTTCATTACAAACCTCTAATTCTTTCTCTAGCATCATAACAGAAGCCAAAACAAAAAACCTAACTTCTATGAGCATAGTGAAAACGCAAGCTAGTGGTACAGAAACGATTCTCACAATGTTTAGAACTCACATACCTCATTCAAACAGTCAAAATACCAACGGTTTTATGCAAACCGAAGTCAAACAAAAACTGAATCTCAAATGTGTATGCATCTACGGTAAGCTACATGAGATATAACGAGTTTCAGATCTTACCTGAGGAAGATCTTGGATTAATCGCCGAGGGAGTATTTCACACTCTTCAAGCTCCTTGTCGCCAGTGATGAACAATTATGGAGTGGACCTGATTCCCTGAGATCTTCTTTCTGATGCCTGAAAACAGAGGATCTTTCTCAATGAAGATGGTGATGATGCTTCAGGATATATCTTCCAACGCGAAGTGAACTCAGTTCATTGCTATTCGTAAGACTTGTAGTGCGACGATAAGGAAAATGTGGATGCAGAGGCAGTGAGGTCAAGATGATCGATGATGGAGGTTGAAAGGTGATGAAGGTGGTTAGGAGGTTGATTTGTGATGATGCTGATCGGTAATGGTTGAAGGTGGAAGAAGAAGATGAAGGTGGTGGTTTTGAGATGAAGAAGTTTGTTACAAAGTGTAACAAACTTTCTTTCTTTTGTAGAGAGAGTGAAGAGAATCGTGAAGTGAGGGTGGAGAGAATGATGAGAGTTTTTTTTTTTGAGAGCGTGAAAAGTGTGTAGCGTGTGTGGCTCTATATATTGTGCATGGGTTGTATGGGAGTTATAGTGGTGTGCGTTGCATCGTATCATGGTGTGGTGTGGTGTTGAGCCGATGGTGTGGAGTGATACAGTGTAGTATGGGACATTCACGTGTGCATGCTGCAGCTCTACTCAACATCTTTGCCCCGGAAATTCAGACCACAGTTTTACCTTATGAATGTCCATGAGGCTTACTTTGTGTACACATAGCTCCCACTATGGCTCATCAATTGCTCCATTTTCAAGTTCTATGAGGAGGAGGGGTGGACTGAAGGAAGATTGATGTTGGGAGTTGCTTGAAACAATTCCTGGAGGTCTAAGAAAATTGTTTACAAGTATGGTTACACACAATTGCTTCTGGCGCGTGCGTGGCATGAAAGTTGGCCCGTGCCTTAATCAAAAATGGAATTTTGTGAGGACATGACTTTAAGGCTTCGTAACTCACTCGATACACGTCTAATTCCCATGATTTTGGTATTATTGGAAAGAGGAAATGGAGATGAAGGGAATAGTATCACGTTAGAAGTCCATGGACCCTTGAATTCCTCTAAAACTGACTTCCATTATGGCACACCACCTGTTTGTGTAAATGCTGCGCGTGACCTGGAATCCTGGCTTGACTGAACGCGTGATATGGGCTTTGCGAGGGCACGACTTTGCAGACTCATAATTGGTTCAAAACTTACCCAAATGGATTAATTCTTGTTTTATTGTGTAAAGGGCATGGCAAAGAGTGGATTCATGCCATGTTTGCATTTGTAGGATTCCTGAATTGTTCTAGAATTGACTTCAAATGTGGTACGCCGGGTGTTTGACACAATGCTTCGCGCGTGACCAGAAATCTGCCTAGCTGAATGACTTGAACAAATGCATTTCCTCTAACTTCAAACTAATATAACTCTTGAATCAAGCTTCAAATGGAAAAACTCCCAACTAGAGAGTTGTAGCATGCCGTGATCTGAACATTTTTTATGTCGGGAATTTTCTGAAATAAGGACTTTTGACACGTGTAATTTGATGGTGAAGTGGACTGTTCATCAAGCTTTTGAGGATCAAAAAATTTTCTAAGTATAAAAACCTTCTTTTTTTTGATTTTTCCTATTTTGGGCAAATTTTGTCAAACTCTCGATTTTATTCATTCTTTGACTTTTCTTGACCGATTTTCCACCAAAAGTCAATATTTGAATAATTCTTCTGATTTTGACCCGAAAGTCAACTGTTCTGATTTTCCGACTACTGGTGAAATTCCCGATTAAATCTCTTCCAGTCAAATCCAGTCAAACAAACACATCCACATAGTCAGTGTGAGGAGCTTTTCACACATAGAAACCATTCCTGATTAGATGTTGACCAGAAAGTCAACTGGTTGACTTTGGTCAAAGAAACCCTGATTTAAAGAACCGGATGATTTGCAAGCCAGTATCCTTCAACCAATGCCTTGACTTGGGACAGAGAGGAACCCCAATCCAGGAGGACTTCCTTGAACATAGAACCACATGATTATACCTCAGTCTCCTTATTCTCTGATCAAAATTCTTTGCAACAGAGCTTTTTCTTGCTAGCCTTCGAATAGCACCCATGATATGAATGCATGAGTGAGAGTTATGACCTAAGTGATGTATGTACATGAATCATAAGCCGTATGAATAGGGTAGGACAAATTTGGGGTATGACAGCTGCCCCTATTTAATCGTCTTATACTCGAAAATGAGATTGGCGCTAGCCTTTCGAATATTCGAGATAGAAGAAGATTAAATACCAAGACCTGAAATTTGTCCTGAAAAGATGGTATGATCTTTATTCTTTTATTATTTTTGTTTTGATATCTGCTGGGGAAAGAGAAATTTGTTTTTCTGATGGACATATTTACAGTGAGTAATTGGAAGAAGGGTGATAGCTTGTAACGTAGCCTAAGGTGCCAATACAAGGTTCCCAAAAGAAATGTTTCATGAAACAATGACTGAAAGGAAATAGATCTCGTGCGATCCACGACTCAACATCGACTCGACAACAGGAGAGGAAAGAAAAGATCTCGTACGATCTTCAGGACTGAAACAAAAGGGATCTCGTGCGATCTAAGACTCAACATCGACTCGACATCAGGAGAGGAAAGAAAAGATCTCGTACGATCTTCAGGACTGAAACAAAAGGGATTTCGTGCGATCTAAGACTCAATATCGACTCGACATCAGGAGAGGATCTCGTACGATCTTCAGGGCAGAAGGGAGAAGATCTCGTGCGATCTATGACTCAACATCGACTCGACAACAGGAGAGGTAAGGAAAAGATCTCGTGCGACCTTATGACCTATCATTGGGAGAAGACCTCGTGCGACCTATGACTCAACATCAAGAGAAGATCTCGTACGACCTTCAGGACCAAGGGAGAAAGATCTCGTTCGATCTACGACTCAACATCAAGAGAAGATCTCGTACGACCTTCAGGACGAAAAGGGGATGGATCTCGTGCGACCTATGAATCAACATCGAAAGAAGATCTCGTGGCAATCAACTCGTCAACAGAAGAAAAGGGAATAAGATCTCGTGGCGATTTTCCACACTTTGGAAAGGGATAAGATCTCGTGGCGATCTTATGACTCAACATCGAAAGAAAATCTCGTGCGATTTTCCACACTTTGGAAAGGAATAAGATCTCGTGGCGATCTTATGACTCAACATCGAAAGAAAATCTCGTGCGATTTTCCACACTTTGGAAAGGGATAAGATCTCGTGGCGATCTTATGACTCAACATCGACTCGACATCGAGGGACCAAAGAAGACATTGTGTCAGACACTCATCAGAGATTGAAGATACCTCGCATCGGCACCGTGGTTGGAAGAGATTTGAAATGTAGTGGCAGATATCAATCGGAATTTGTAAGGACAACCTTTTGTGTGGGGATGTATTATTGTCTTGACTGGGTGCGGATTTGTATTATCTGGCTTATGCACCGTATGAATGTTTGAGTTTTTATGGCGTAATGATCCACTGTAATGGATATGCTACGCTTTCGAGGATGCAATGCTATATGCAATGGATTCTATATGCAGAGAGTGCCAAATAAAGGCCCTTGGTGGGACAGAGGAGTAGGATCATTGGGGTCCGTTGCTTGTGATCTTGAGACGCCATTGTGGGTGGGCGTTGAAAACCTCATAGTGCCAAAGATGATTGGCAACTGTGTGGAGGATTAGAACATAACTCTGTTGGGGAGGAAGTGACTTTGCTCGACTTTCCTTACATCTTATACTGCTTGGGGAAACGTGGGTTCTGATGGACACTTATTTGTCTGCCGTGTAGGGGAGAGACATGGATTTCTTCCGGTGTCTTGTGCTTACCAGTACTGATGAATTATACGCTTGAACTTTCACGCGGGATGATGACGACCTTTGTGGCATGTCGTAAGCCAAGATGACGACTAGAACCTGCAACCTGCACGGAAAACAACGTTTGGACGCAAATGGTGCCCCTTAGAGCACTTTTATGTTTATGTAACATCATGTTTCGTTTTGATTTTGTGATTATTATTCCCCATGTTTTCAATGCAATGTTTAATAACGAATTAAATCACACCTCGCATGCGAAAAAAATGAAAAGCAGGAAAGAACACTCCTTATCAAAAGATCATTTTATTGATGGAATGCCTGTGAATAGGCTTCTGTACAAGGAAGCAACTCCTAAATGAGGTAGTTGCGAAAGGAAAATAAAATGCAAAAAGCAAAATGGCAAAGAGAAATGCTCGAATTTCCATTAAAACTGATATTGCTACAATTCCCATATCCTCGATCCTCTCAATGCTTTGCTTCAGAAGGGTAACGGTTGGATTGATCTGTCCGTTCTGCCAAGGGCGTATAGGGGTCTTCGTGAAAGATATTCAGACTGCAGCCTCTCGCTTTTGATCCCTAACTTTTGCCTGGATCGCCCTTTCGGGTTTTCAATCCAGCGGGATGCCCCTTTTTGCCTAAGTCGCCCTTTCGGGTTTTCAACTTAGCGGGTTATTCTTTTTTGTTCTATCCCTAATTTTTGCCCAAACCCTTTTGGTTTGCCGGGATGCCCTTATTTTTTCCTAGGTACGTCGACCTAGCGGGTCTTTTATGCGTAGTATTTTTTGACTGAGTCTGAATTGACTGGAAGCGGAACGTCTTCCCCATCCATCTTTGTCAGGATTAAAGCACCACCTGAAAATGCTTTCTTCACAATGTATGGTCCCTCATAGTTGGGAGTCCATTTGCCCCTCGGGTCGGTATGAATTGGCAAGATCTTCCTTACGACTAGGTCACCTGTGTGGAATTCTCGAGGCCGAATCTTCTTGTCATACGCTTTCTTGATCCTCTTTTGGTACAACTGGCCATGGCAGATAGCAGATAAGCGTTTCTCCTCAATTAGATTGAGATGATCAAGCCTCGTTTGAACCCATTCATTTTCATCGAGTTTGGTGTCCATCAAGACTCTCAACGAAGGAATTTCCACTTCGACAGGTAGTACGGCCCCCGTACCGTAGACAAGAGAGAAGGGAGTTGCCCCAGTTGAAGTACGAACCGAAGTTCTATAGCCATGCAAAGCAAATGGCAACATCTCATGCCAATCTTTATACGTTCTAACCATTTTCTGGACAATCTTCTTTATATTCTTGTTAGCGGCTTCGACTGCGCCGTTCATCTTTGGCCGATAGGGTGACGAATTGTGATGTTCAATCTTGAACTCTTCACACAACTCTGCCATCATCTTGTTATTAAGATTGGACCCATTATCAGTGATGATCTTATTTGGAACCCCATATCGGCATATGATCTCTTTCTTGATGAAGCGAGTAACGACTTGCTTGGTTACGTTCTTGTAAGAAGCAGCTTCAACCCATTTGGTGAAGTAGTCGATAGCAACAAGAATAAATCTGTGTCCATTTGAAGCTTGTGGCTCTATCCGTCCGATCATGTCTATGCCCCACATAGCAAAGGGCCAAGGCGATGTCAGGACATTCAGAGGAGTCGGAGGAACATGAATTCTGTCAGCATACACTTGACATTTGTGACATTTCTTCACGTACACATAACAATCACTTTCGATTGTCATCCAATAATACCCTGCTCGCAAGATCTTTTTGGCCATAGAATGTCCGTTGGAATGAGTTCCAAAAGATCCTTCATGAATTTCCCGCATGATCAATTCTGCTTCGTGTCTATCCACGCATCTGAGCAAAACCGAATCATAGTTTCTTTTGTACAGGACGTCTCCTGACAAGAAGAATTTGGATGCTAACCTTCGAAGCGTTCGCTTATCACCAATCGTAGCATCTTCGGGATACTCTTGCTTCTCAACATACCTCTTGATGTCGTGATACCATGGCTTTTCGTCATACACATCTTCAGTAGTGAGACAATGAGCAGGGAACACATGGGCAGGCTCTTTGTAACGGAGGATCCTTATGTCTGGCACTTCTTTAGGGGAGCTAACTCTGAACATAGCTGCCGAAGTAGCCAAAGCGTCTGCCAATTGATTTTCCTCTCGTGGGATATGATCGAAAGTGATTTCCTCGAAAGCGGGCAACAACTCTAAGATATAGTCCTTATAAGGAACTAAATTGGGGTGTCGTGTTTCCCAATCACCTCTTACTTGATGTATGACCAATGCAGAATCCCCATAAACCTTAAGGATCTTGATCCTCATATCAATGGCTGCTTCGAGGCCCATTATGCAAGCTTCGTACTCTGCGACATTGTTTGTGCAATCAAAGCATATTCTAGCTGTGAAAGGGATGTGGGTTTGACGAGGAGAAGTCAAAACTGCCCCAATACCATGGCCCATAGCATTTGATGCACCATCGAACGTGAAAGTCCATCGCTCTCCTGGTTCGGGTCCTTCATTATCATCCAGTTTCATGATATCTTCATCAGGAAAGTCAAACTTCATTGACTGATACTCTTCTAATGGCTGATGAGCAAGATGATCTGCAAGGACACTTCCTTTGATGGCCTTCTGTGTGACATACTGGATGTCGTATTCTGATAAAAGCATTTGCCATCGGGCTAGTCTTCCTGTAAGGGCCGGTTTTTCAAAGATGTACTTTATCGGGTCCATTTTGGAGATCAATAGAGTGGTGTGGGTCAGCATATACTGTCTCAGTCGGCGAGCAGCCCATACCAAAGCACAGCAAGTTTTCTCGAGTAGTGAGTAGCGGGATTCACAATCGGTAAACTTTTTGCTCAGGTAATAAATGGCGCACTCTTTTCGACCGGACTCGTCATGTTGGCCCAGCACACACCCCATAGATCCTTCAAGCACAGTTAAGTACATAAGAAGCGTCCTCCCAGGAACCGGAGGCATGAGAATTGGTGGCTCTTGGAGATACTGCTTGATCTTTTCGAAGGCTTCCTGACAACGATCATCCCAACGGATATCTTGATTTTTGCGCAGCAGTTTGAAGATGGGTTCACAAGTGTCAGTGAGATGAGAAATGAACCTGGCTATGTAATTCAATCTTCCAAGGAACCCTCGAACTTCTTTTTCATTCTTCGGTGCTGGCATGTTCTGTATTGCTCTTACTTTATCAGGGTCGACCTCAATCCCTCGTTGGCTCACAATGAATCCAAGTAACTTTCCAGATCGCACTCCAAAAGTGCACTTGTTTGGATTAAGCCTCAACTTGAATTTACGCAAACGAGCAAACAGTTTCTCAAGATATACCAAGTGTTCCTCCTCAGTTTGGGATTTTGCAATCATATCATCGACGTACACCTCAATCTCTTTATGGATCATGTCATGGAAGAGGGTTACCATTGCTCGTTGATATGTTGCACCAGCATTCTTAAGACCAAAAGGCATCACCTTATAACAATATGTACCCCACGGAGTGGTAAAAGTAGTCTTGGTCATATCTTCAGGAGCCATCTTTATTTGATTATAGCCAGAAAAACCATCCATGAAAGAGAACACCGAATACTGAGCAGTGTTGTCGACTAGCACATCAATATGAGGCAGAGGGAAATCATCCTTCGGGCTTGCCCTATTCAAATCTCGGTAGTCAACACACATGCGTACCTTTCCGTCCTTCTTAGGAACAGGTACTATGTTTGCAATCCAAGGAGGATACTCACACACAGATAAGAAACCAGCCTTCAACTGTTTTTCAACTTCTTCCTTGATTTTCAAAGCCATATCAGGTCGTGTTCTTCGTGGTTTTTGCTTTACAGGCGGACATTCTGGTTTGAGCGGTAACCTGTGCATAACTATATCCGTGTCTAAACCAGGCATGTCTTCGTATGACCAGGCGAAGATGTCAACATACTCTCGAAGCAGCTCAATCAACCTTCTCCTTACATCACTTTGCAAAGCAGCCCCTATCTTGACTTCTCTCTTTGCTTCTTCTGTACCGAGGTCGATGATTTCTATGGCTTCTTGATGTGGCTGAATAGATTTCTCCTCTTGTCTCAAAAGTCTTGCCAATTCCTCGGGGACTTCACAATCTTCCCCACTATCCTCATCAGCTTGGTCAATTGGATTCTCAAAGATATCAAGACGTGGAACTGTAACATTATCATTTTTGATGGAGTTCGAGCCGGATCTGCACGATGGACGATTTATGCCTTAGAATGCAACACATAAAAAGGGAAAAAAGGAAATCTTTGCCATTTTTGAAAAAGTTTTTTTTTTTAGTAAAAACAAAAATGAAAGAAATGGAACAGTAATTGCATGCGAAGATATGATTTTCATTCAATATTAAACAAATTGAAACAACATGGGGGCCCTTCTTTATACAAGTGGTCAAAATGCTTAGGGCGAAGCACATGACTCATCGAAACAAGAAAATTACATCTCCATAAAAGTGACTCTAGGGATGTCCAAGATAGTCCAATTGTTGAGTTCCTGTCCAGGCGCAGCATGGCAAATGAATTTGGAGAGATCTTCTTCATCATCATCATCCACGGCGAGAACTTGACTTCCAGAACTGGTGCTTGCACTGACGAACACTTGAGAAATGGGGGGAATCACCTTCTTTCCAGGAATTATGCTGAGCTGAGTAGAAGAAGATGGTTGATACCCAAGGCCATACTTGTCTCGCTTCTCTTGAACGTCAATCAGCTTGCCCCAGGCACTATGGGGAGTACCAGCTTCTAAGAAAGCCTTAGCATCATTTAAAGACGAGAGGGGCGCTCTGAGTTCCTTCTTATTCTCGACCACAGGGAGTTTGTCAACTGACACAATCTCTAAGGCTTGAAAAGGTGTCTCTTGTATCTCTCCCTCCACTTCAACATAACGGTATGATGCCAGATTATTGACTATCAAATCCTCTTCACCAGTGATCACAACAATCTTGTCATTCACAACAAATTTCAAACACTGGTGGAGAGTAGATGTCACAGCTCCAGCAGCATGAATCCAAGGACGACCCAAGAGGCAAGTGTATGAAGGGTTTATATCCATAACGTAGAAGGCAATGTAGAACATGTGAGGACCAATCAAGACAGGCAGATCAATTTCTCCTTCTACGGACCTTCTAGAACCATCAAATGCTCTAACACTCATAGTGCATGGTCTCATCATAATCCCATCCATACTCAGCTTAAACAAAGTGGCCTTGGGCATCACATTAAGAGAAGAACCTGTATCAATCAGAACTCGAGACAACACAGCATCCAGACACTTGACGGAGATATGCAATGCTTTGTTGTGTGCTCTACCCTCAGGTGGAAGTTCATCATCAGAAAAACCCAAACAATTACCAGCAGCAATGTTGGTCACAACCCCTTCAAACTGAGGCACGGTAATGTCTTGAGTCACGTGAGCGGAAGCCAGAACTTTCATCAGAGCATCACGATGAGCTTCAGAATGTACCAAGAGAGACAAGATGGAGATCTTGGCTTGGGTCTGATCAAGTTGGTCAATCACTTTGTAATCACTTTTCTTAATGATTTTCAAGAGTTGCTCGGCATCTTGGGCATTACGTGTTACAGGAGGATCAACAGCAACTTGCTTTCCTTTTGCTTGTGTACTAGCCTCTTTGTTGGTCTCTTTAGGAGGCGGAGGAGGGGCAACAAAGATCCGCCCACTGCGAGTAATGCCACTAGTGCCAGTAATATTAGTGATGCTAGAATTACCCACTGGAGGACAGTCAAACTTCTTCCCTCGAATATACACGGCATTATAACTCCAAGGAACAGCCTTAGAATCATTCACAGGAGAGGGAACAAGAGACGAGGTTGAAGGAGTTGAAGGAACATTTGGGACCTGAATAACCAACGGAGTCCTCGGAGCCTGGATGACCAAAGGAGTACTCGGAGCATGAATGACCAAAGAAGTGTCCTGAGTCTTTGATATCTCAGCAGGGTAATAAGGGATCTCTAAAGTAGCCACATCTTCGACAGGAACGACCCTTTCCACTCTAAGAACACCTTCATCCATCAGTTTCTGGATTTCTTCTCTCAACCTAGTGCATTCCTCAGGATTAGAAGAACATTGCAAACAGTAGTCATGTAGTTCACACAAAACCTTTTGTTGCATAAGATACTCTCTGACAACTGCTAGCGGCATCCTAACCTCATTAACATCATTTACCAGGATCTGATCATCACATAACTCAATAGCATTGGTCGTACCAGCATGAGGAGGCATAGGATTATTCTGCACATTAGGACCAGTAGGAGCGAACGAGATAAGCTTGTCGTCAAGGAGATCCTGAACCTTCAATTTGAATGCTCTACACTTTTTGATAGTATGGCCTGGAGCCCCTGAATGAAATTCACATCGAGCATTAACATCATAACCGGGAGGGAGAGGACTAGGTGGAGGTCCAAGTTCACGGAGTTGTACCAATTGACCAGCAAGCAACTGAGGGAGAAGCTGAGCATATGACATCGGAACTGGATCGATACGCCTATCTTGGAATCTTGTTCTTTGCGGGCCCCTTTGACCTTGAGGCCTAGGGTTCTGTTGACGATTCTGAGGAGCAGCAGCTTGTTGTTGTGGTACGAAAGGCTGTTGGGGTGCCATCCATGGTTGTGGAAGAGCAGCAGCATATGCCTGAGGGACATATGGGCTAGGAACAGCATAAGGCATCGGATAATAAGGAGGTGGAACAGCAGAATATGCAGGAGCTCGGCCTTGGTCAACAGAAGCGGTGCTAGTCTCACCTTCCTTCTTCTTCACAAACCCAGAATACGGCTTCTTACCATTACCACTTGAGTTGCCAGGATTAGTAACACCTTGAATGGTACCAGCTTTGACACAGTTCTCAACCCTCTCACCAATGATGACCACATCCGAAAAGGAAGGAGAAGTATTACTAACCATGTGCTGAAGATACGGCCCTTTCAGAGTTCCCATAAACAGATTAATCAATTCTCGGTCCAATAAGGGGGGTTGAACTCGAGCAGCAAGTTCGCGCCATCTCTGGGCGTATTCCTTAAAGGACTCTTCGGATTTCTGTGACATATTCTGCAGCTGGGCACGGCTAGGGGCCATAGCAGTATTGTAGTGGTATTGTTTCAAGAAGGCATCAACGAGTTCTCCCCAAGTACTGACATTAGACCTCTCGAGTTTCATATACCACTCCAACGGGGCTCCAGTGAGACTATCCTGGAAGAAGTGCATAAGCAGAGGTTCGTTCTCAGCGTGAGCGGCCATCTTACGGCAGTAGGAACGAATGTGAGTCTCTGGGCAGGTAACTCCCTTGTACTTATCAAAATCTGGCACCTTGAACTTCGGGGGAATAACAATCCCAGGTACCAAGCACATAGCAGCGGTGTCGAAGCTTGAAGTTTTAGCAACCTCGACAGCCTTAAGACGTTCTTCAAGAGCTTGGTACATCTTAGCAGTCTCGGTCAACTCAGCAGTGAGATCATGTTCAAGATCAATAACCTCATGGTGGTCGTCCACCACTTTAAGTGTCTCATTAATAGGAGTCTCTTTAGTTTTCACCCCTCCGTCAGCAGAATTGGTAGGAGTATCTTTGACCAAACTAGCGACACTCTTTCTGAGTTCATCCTGTCCTTGAACAACGGCATGGAGAGTCTCCATAAGTTGGGCCATTCTTTCCCCCATAACATCCATATCCCTACGGAGGGCAGCTTGATTCTGTTCGAATTGTTCCATGATTCTCTTCTCGTTGTTTCTGGTGCGGTAAGGATGTAAGGAAGTCAGCTTTGTTGTTGAAGCAGAAATCTGTTGCTGAAAGGGACCCCAATTAGTTTCTTGTATAATAACCTGAAAAATGCAATGTGATAATGTGAATGTATGAGTGCATGTGTGCGTATGACGTGATGTGCCATTTTCAGAGTATCCAAGATTCAATATTGATCCAGAATAGCTAACAATGTGACAAAAGATAAGTATCAAGAGAAACTAGTTCTTTTTTATTCATAACAGAAATTTAAACTTGGGCAAGCCATACATCAACAAGATAGTTCAACAAGGGAAATAAAGACCCCATCCAACAAGTCTGGTGGTGGTCGAAACATACAGACTTAAACATCAATCCATCTGAATATAAAACAGAGGTCCTCCTTGTCTGAAGTGCTCATCGCTCCACTTCTTAGTTTCATCAAACAGTTTCTTGGTTGCTTCTCGATCTCTTCCTTTAAGAAGGCTTTGGATCACCTCATCTTTGCGAAACAAATGCCCATCTAGCTTCTTGCAGCACTCCCTGAGTTCGTCACATCCTTTGCATTCTGGGAGATAATCCTTTTCAGATACGTCCTCCATACCCATCATTCGGTCTCTGAGCTTGGCATTTTCTTCTGTTAGTCGAGCGTTACGGAGGTGACTTCCTTTCAGTTGAGTCTCAATTGCCATTCTTTTACTGGTCTTTTCTTCCAGTTTCTTTTTCAGATTCTTCACTTCAACTCTAGCATCCCTTTCTATCTTGAGCTTATAAGCTTTCAAGTCTTCTCGGTACTCTCGCTTGAGTTTCTCTTCTGCCTCTTTCATGGCCCTTTTTAGGATCTTCTGGTGATCCTCGACAATACCAGTAGTGTCTCTTTCACCTTTTTCCGTTCTAGCCCTCTTTTGAACTCTGGAAGATCCTCCCTTCAGCATTTTGGCTTCGTGTGTCAACTCAACTCTTTTCTGGTCCACAAGACAATGTTTCGGTTGCACATCCGACTTCTTTTCGTGCAATTGGGTGCTTTCCATATTTACTGGGATGCAATTCTCAGCAGGCATAATGGCAATTGGAACTTTAGGTGGTTGCTTGTACAATGGATTAACCTTCGGGAAAGGCAACAGACGATCTTTAACTCTATCCTCAACCCAATCCGTGTAGGCTTGTTTGGCAACGGCATTCTTTTCACCTAGAGAAGTCTGATCATCTATATGGATGCTATTCCAAGCACTCCTCACCTTTTCTAGACCCTTTGGATTGGTTCCCTTTTCAAAGCAAACGGATTCGAATATCTCTTTGTCCAAAGGCTTGTCTTCAAGTGCAAAACCCAACTGACGCAACGCTAGCTTAGGATTATAATTGATAACACCTTTTGTTCCTATGAGAGGAACGTTGTCAAAAGTACCACAGCTAGTTATAACTTTCTCCACGTCCATTCCAGTGGGACACCAGACAATGTCATTTCCGGTAAGCCCCATGATCCTTTGAGGCCATTTCTGAGTAGAAGTAATGAAAGGACCACTTGTAGGTAGGTGGGACTTAAACCAGGTGTATAACAACGGCAAACAATTTCTTATGGCTCCTCCTTTCCCATATCGAGAGTGAATGGAATAGTACGTATCGGCTAGCAAAGTAGGGATCGGATTCCTATCCACGAAAAGACATATAGCGGCCAGATCAACGAACTTGTGAATGTTAGGGAACATCACGATCCCATAGACCAAAACGGCCAGAAGGGCGTTGAAAGCCTCCCACATATTTTTGTTGGCCAACTCTTGGGCCTTCTCAACCAAGAAACTCATATAGAAACCATGAGTGTTACCATTCTTCTTCCAATTCCCAAGAACGTCTTCTATGCTCAAATAAAGAGCGTTGGCAATGTTGTTCAAATCAGGTTTCTCTGGGACACACACGAAAGGAACCTTGTGTTGAATCTTGATATTGAGAAAGTGAGAGTACTCCTCGAGAGTGGGAGCCAACTGATAGCCTGAGAAGGTGAAACAATGCAAGTCAGGATCATAGAACTGGAGAAGAGTAGACAAACCCCATTCGTCGACGTGTGAGTCCAAAAGAGTCAAGATGTTTCCATAATTCTCAGTGAACACAGTTTTATTATGACCAGTGATCAATCCACCCAATTACCCCAACTGAATCAAGCCTTCGCGATGGAAACTGTAAGTGTGAGTACGCCTTGTAGCTTCTCTGGTAGCGGTCACGTTGTTAGCCATCCTGGATGAAAGGTAATAGCCTCGGATACCCTGAAAAATGGCATGCATATGAGAAATAATACTATTTTTCTTCTTTTCTTTTTTCTTTCTCTTTTTTATTACATCTTTTCTTTCTTTTCTTTTCTTTTTTTTTTGAAAGGTAAACATGCCATGATGTAAATGATGCAATGGAGGTTTCCCCACATAGGAGAAGTGTGTGTGGCCTCTGAATGAGATCGGACGTTGCAGGATCAAAGGTCCGGCACAGGCACAGTGAAACCATTAAGAACACAAGTCACCAACAGAACAGAACGGTCACCAACGGTACCTGTCATGTATATCCCTCCCCACTCACAGGTGAATCTAGGTCAGGGTAGGTCAAAAAAGCCAACAGAGGATTGAAAGTAGGCGTAATCATACGATATTGCCTCTTTCAACCAAGCTCTGTCCGTGGATACATGATCGGATCAATCAGACATACGTCTTCTGTCCGTCATGGCCACTCTATTCCTAGTTCCTAAGGTATCACTCATGGCCTGGGTATTGGGCCTTTTACCTCATAGAACATCCCACCCAACCTGCAAAACAGAACAGAAGACCCCAAGGAACACAGAATATAATCCATATGCGTGATGTGCAAACAGAAATAAACATGATATGCAAGCAGAAAAATAAACATGCAAACATATATACAAGGTATAGACATAAAAACAAATAAACACCCAGTAAATAAACAAACAAACGCAGGCTAGGATCGACTCGCTATGGATGGACCAGCAACAGGTCTAGCAACATCCCCAGCAGAGTCGCCAGCTGTCGCACGCTCGCGAAAAATGAACAGAGTCGCCACCAATATATTTATCCCATAAGGGAAAGGAATATCAGGAAACCTAACAAAGGAAGGAACAAGGTCTTGCGACCAGAGAATCAAGGTACGGGAGTCGGTTACGCGAGGGGAAGGTATTAGCACCCCTCACGCCCATCGTACTCGATGGTATCCACCTATGTTTGTTTCTATCTAAAGGGTGTGTACTATGTCTATGTCTAAATGCGAAATGAATGCAAAATGTAGGGAAAATAAAGAATTATACTCGCACGGGCCCTACCCCGCTGCCTACGTATCCTTTTCAGGAATCAGAGTTACCGTAGCTCGGCTAAAGATTTTCTGTTTGTTTTGTGTTTTTTAGTTGGGCGGCGTTAACGCTCACGCTCATGCATAAGGGATCGCCTAGGATGCAATGGAGCGGAGATAACTTGCCCTTAAGAAAAGAGGGAAGAGAGAGAGAATTGGTTTGTATCTTTTAAGGGTAATTCCATGATGACGAGAACCTACTACAAGGCTTCGCATCACTTCCTTACTTTGTTTTAAATCTGACCATTTATTAGTGTTTTTTTTGAAGTGTTTTTGGTTGGTGTTTTTTAGGGGATTTTAACTTTGTGACTTAGATCATACCAAAAAGAGTTTTGTTTTGCATATTTAGAGAACGCACATCGAGGCCTACGCCACAATCGTTTCTCTAAATAACGGTTAAGAAATACATCGAGGTTTCACACCTCAATCATTTCTTCTCCGCTAAGTAAAGGAGGTACAAAAAGAGTTTTTTTGTGAATATTTAGAGAATGCACATCGAGGCCTACACCACGATCGTTTCTCTAAACAACGGTTAAGAAATACATCGAAGCTTCACACTTCAATCATTTCTTCTCTGCTAAGTAGGAAAGAACATACATCGGGGCCTACACCCCAATCATTTCCTTCATACTATGAAATATAGTAACGGTATGATCTTCATCGATATTTATTAAGTATTTTAAAAGTTGAAAGGGAAAAGAATGAAAGAAGGGAACTATTTCTAAATCTAGTCTAAGTTGTCTACACATGGGGATTAAAATAAAAAAACTATACAATTTATTAACAAAAACTATACATGAGATAGGTAAAGGAAAATCAATATGCGACAAATAAAATTGAGAATTATAGCAAACAAACGGTATTCACAAACACACCTATATCAATTAGTTCTATAAAAAAGCAAGACTAAAATTAATTCCTAAGTCTATTAACAAGTTTTATTTACAAGGGAGTATCGATACGAAGAAAATTCAAATATATTGTGAAGAAAAAGATTTGTTAAAAGGGTTAAAACAAAAATCATGACAATTATTTACATACCCTAAAATATCTATGAACAACTTTTATGTACTTTTATTAGAATTTAAAAAATTTTAAGAAGCAAAAATAAAAGAAAACAAAAAATTAAAATGAAAACTAGAACTAAACTACCAGGGGGTGCACTAGCATTTTCAAATGAATTAAAATTAGTTGTGAGCAAAATACAGGGCCCAAAATAGGGGGTGTGAAAAGTGAAGCGCAAGGCCCAAATATCATTTTTATTTCACTTGTTTTAGTTGTTTTTTGCTTCAGCATTTATTCTTATTCATGCATGTGGAATGTTATCTATGTGGAACGTGATATGGTAATTAGGAGAACCTGCATCAATTGGTCACCTTCTATTCAAGTCAGATAAGACAAAAACGTACCCTGGCCAATCACAGGCGTACACCACACGCTTCCAATCATTGCATAAAAGACAAAAACGGAACAAAATAACGAGGCCTAAACCACTGAATTACTGCCACGTCAGCCAAAACGGGATAAACCCTTGGCCTATGCACAGACGCCGGAGACAAACTCCGGTCGTCTTCTCCGGCGAGTCCCATGGTGGCGCAAACTCACCGTGCCCAGAAATACACGAAATCAATGTCAATCAACTCGGAATCTGCTGCTGATTCCAAATCTTTCATTACAAACCTCTAATTCTTTCTCTAGCATCATAACAGAAGCCAAAACAAAAAACCTAACTTCTATGAGCATAGTGAAAACGCAAGCTAGTGGTACAGAAACGATTCTCACAATGTTTAGAACTCACATACCTCATTCAAACAGTCAAAATACCAACGGTTTTATGCAAACCGAAGTCAAACAAAAACTGAATCTCAAATGTGTATGCATCTACGGTAAGCTACATGAGATATAACGAGTTTCAGATCTTACCTGAGGAAGATCTTGGATTAATCGCCGAGGGAGTATTTCACACTCTTCAAGCTCCTTGTCGCCAGTGATGAACAATTATGGAGTGGACCTGATTCCCTGAGATCTTCTTTCTGATGCCTGAAAACCGAGGATCTTTCTCAATGAAGATGGTGATGATGCTTCAGGATATATCTTCCAACGCGAAGTGAACTCAATTCATTGCTATTCGTAAGACTTGTAGTGCGACGATAAGGAAAATGTGGATGCAGAGGCAGTGAGGTCAAGATGATCGATGATGGAGGTTGAAAGGTGATGAAGGTGGTTAGGAGGTTGATTTGTGATGATGCTGATCGGTAATGGTTGAAGGTGGAAGAAGAAGATGAAGGTGGTGGTTTTGAGATGAAGAAGTTTGTTACAAAGTGTAACAAACTTTCTTTCTTTTGTAGAGAGAGTGAAGAGAATCGTGAAGTGAGGGTGAGAGAATGATGAGAGGTTTTTTTTTGAGAGCGTGAAAAGTGTGTAGCGTGTGTGGCTCTATATATTGTGCATGGGTTGTATGGGAGTTATAGTGGTGTGCGTTGCATCGTATCATGGTGTGGTGTGGTGTTGAGCCGATGGTGTGGAGTGATACAGTGTAGTATGGGACAATCACGTGTGCATGCTGCAGCTCTACTCAACATCTTTGCCCCGGAAATTCAGACCACAGTTTTACCTTATGAATGTCCATGAGGCTTACTTTGTGTACACATAGCTCCCACTATGGCTCATCAATTGCTCCATTTTCAAGTTCTATGAGGAGGAGGAGTGGACTGAAGGAAGATTGATGTTGGGAGTTGCTTGAAACAATTCCTGGAGGTCTAAGAAAATTGTTTACAAGTATGGTTACACACAATTGCTTCTGGCGCGTGCGTGGCATGAAAGTTGGCCCGTGCCTTAATCAAAAATGGAGTTTTGTGAGGACATGACTTTAAGGCTTCGTAACTCACTCGATACACGTCTAATTCCCATGATTTTGGTATTATTGGAAAGAGGAAATGGAGATGAAGGGAATAGTATCACGTTAGAAGTCCATGGACCCTTGAATTCCTCTAAAACTGACTTCCATTATGGCACACCACCTGTTTGTGTAAATGCTGCGCGTGACCTGGAATCCTGGCTTGACTGAACGCGTGATATGGGCTTTGCGAGGGCACGACTTTGCAGACTCATAATTGGTTCAAAACTTACCCAAATGGATTAATTCTTGTTTTATTGTGTAAAGGGCATGGCAAAGAGTGGATTCATGCCATGTTTGCATTTGTAGGATTCCTGAATTGTTCTAGAATTGACTTCAAATGTGGTACGCCGGGTGTTTGACACAATGCTTCGCGCGTGACCAGAAATCTGCCTAGCTGAATGACTTGAACAAATGCATTTCCTCTAACTTCAAACTAATATAACTCTTGAATCAAGCTTCAAATGGAAAAACTCCCAACTAGAGAGTTGTAGCATGCCGTGATCTGAACATTTTTGATGTCGGGAATTTTCTGAAATAAGGACTTTTGACACGTGTAATTTGATGGTGAAGTGGACTGTTCATCAAGCTTTTGAGGATCAAAAAATTTTCTAAGTATAAAAACCTTCTTTTTTTTGATTTTTCCTATTTTGGGCAAATTTTGTCAAACTCTCGATTTTATTCATTCTTTGACTTTTCTTGACCGATTTTCCACCAAAAGTCAATATTTGAATAATTCTTCTGATTTTGACCCGAAAGTCAATTGTTCTGATTTTCCGACTACTGGTGAAATTCCCGATTAAATCTCTTCCAGTCAAATCCAGTCAAACAAACACATCCACATAGTCGGTGTGAGGAGCTTTTCACACATAGAAACCATTCCTGATTAGATGTTGACCAGAAAGTCAACTGGTTGACTTTGGTCAAAGAAACCCTGATTTAAAGAACCGGGTGATTTGCAAGCCAGTATCCTTCAACCAATGCCTTGACTTGGGACAGAGAGGAACCCCAATCCAGGAGGACTTCCTTGAACATAGAACCACATGATTATACCTCAGTCTCCTTATTCTCTGATCAAAATTCTTTGCAACAGAGCTTTTTCTTGCTAGCCTTCGAATAGCACCCATGATATGAATGCATGAGTGAGAGTTATGACCTAAGTGATGTATGTACATGAATCATAAGCCGTATGAATAGGGTAGGACAAATTTGGGGTATGACAATGTTCTAACCCTTGCAACAACAGATGAGATCAACCTTCACCAGTCAGATGTCTCCTGTTCCAGATCAGGAGTAGGTTCCAAACAAAGGTATTTTGTTCAGCACACAAAATATCTGTCCTTCAACGGGTAGCTGCATACCTATTGAAATAATGTTCTAACTTTCCATAGAACATTACACCATCCTTGAAAAACTTCAAGGTCTTCAAACCATATGTGGATGGATGTACATGAGTATTAATATATTCTCATCAACCTTCTTGATAAATGTATTCATGAGTGGACTTAAGAGAGATCTCAAGTATCTTTGACACTTCCAATGAATCTGTTAAGACAACTGGCATATACTCTGTTAAGGACATCAACACTAGTATCTTTCCCATACTTTCAGGGTTATATCAGATACCATGCAGCGGAAAGAACGTGCTCCTCACCACTATTCACACATAGTGCTTATACCACCAATCCAATATAAGCATGTTAACATAGGGTTGAAAATAAATCAACCCTACATACAGTAGCTTTCCACCAAGCTACAGGTCTGAAGGCAACCAAATAGGAACAACTTCTGCTCTAGATAACCAGTGATCATTGCCAAGGGATCACCCGTATAGCAGTATGAATTGTCCAAGTTCATACCTCATTTCAGTAAGAGTTTTTCTTGCCAAACCAAAAAGTATCCTCCCAGGATCTCATCCAGAGACATAACAGGATGTCTTCTCTGATACCAATTGAAATTCTGGTATAATAGACCCAGATGTCTTGAAAGATGTTGAGACATTTGATCTGCCAAGAAACATTAGTAAGGTATATACACAGATTTTTGCCAAACTGAAAGATAAATGACACCAATAATTGTTGACCTAGTTTGATGACAAACACACCTACTCTAGGGGCATACCAAGCCAGAAATGAAGTCCACTATCAGCAATAATAATTCAGAGTTAAATTATCCCCGTTTACAACCCTTCACTTAATCCCTACCCAATGACCCTTCTACCTAGATCCTTTCTAGATATGGGATATACCCATCCCACTTCCTAACACTGCAGTGACGTTGTACAGTTCTGCAGTCCCAGGAGCTGTAGCAACGACCTAATACCCAACATTCTTATCACACAGACAAACAGTTTGGAAGACACACTTCCATGACAATCCCTAGCTAAGACTCTTGACTATGAACAAAAACTTGGAGTTACTTCAAAGCTTCCTCCAAGAACAATACACCTCTTACCTACAAGCTTCGAGGATTACAATATGTTTCTTGCTTCATAGCTTTGAGACAGACATGGTGACCTTCCCACAACCCGGGAGGTTCACCCTTCCAAGCCCTAGGATTCTACATCTTCAGTCGTTATCGACCTAGGTTACAACCTGTTATATTTATAACCTAAACATAACTTATACCCAACTGGACTTGGGCTTCTACTCGCAGTATATTTGCTATTACAAATCAGTAAAATATGCTAAAAAATAGGTCTTCAATCAAATCATTCTAAATTGTATCCAATTATAGAAAGTCTTTTTTCTTCAATATTCTTCTTGATTCTTTAGACCTGTTAAATAAATCATGTCGTATATGATTTGCACAACATTCAGGAATATTCTACGCTCTTCTGTAGTAGTTAAATCGTAACTGATTTAACTAAAACTCTTCTCTTCAGTTCAGGCATGATGTCATGACATCCCATGTGACATGTTATTCCAGATTTTGAAATAGTTCAACACAACGTATTCTAGCATTCTAGTGGGACTCTTTGTTGTACCTGTTCTTAGCATGTTTTTACACTACATTATTGCTGTTATTATTTGTTTTACAAAAATTAAGCCAATCCTAAAATCTTGGAACTAACATTACATTATAAGAGCATTTGACTCACTACCTAATCAAAACGATAAAACTGAAAGACTCCTCGGCTAAATCCTAGTGCAAGCACGCTACTCGTCGGAACCTGCACAATGTCACAATGAACATCATTCAAACAGAAGGGTGAGAATTCACATCATAATGAATGCATAATATATGTACAATGAGCATACCATACCATAGCATAATCATTCATCACACTTCATAATTTGAACAAGTTCACAAATATTGCACATCATACCAATACAATTATCACACAAGTAAATACATCAATTCAAACATACACATATCAACAATGTGACTCAAGATGAAAATTAATGTGTCTCACGCATGTGGTACCATGTGAGTATCAAGCTCACTGCTCCGGATTAAAAACCAGAGCCACGCTTCGGATCCGGACAAGATCAAAGCCCTCAAAATATGAACATATAGTTCACCGCTTCCGAATCCACAAAAGGAACAAAGCCGCTTATGTTTCCACACAAGGATCAAAGCCAACCGGAGTACAATCTCCCCATGAATTCCTGTTCTCATACCCCAAAATTTACCCATCACATTTTTTCTTTTGAACACATCCAAGTATCAAAGGTTCAAGGCTTGACTAAGTACACACTCTCCTAATCAAAGGCTTCTAAATTAGGGTTTTGAATTCCTTGAAGGAAAATTGATGAATCAAGACCTCCGATGCACTTCATATAACTTATTAGGTTTCAAATTATCCCTATGAAAAAACTTAAGCTTCAATTCCCAAGATTGCTCAGTCAAAAGCTCAGAAAGTCAACAGTCGACTAGTTTGACCTAAAAGCCAATTGTGGTCAAAATACAGTCAAAATTTCTGATTTTTGGTCAACATCAAGATTTTTAGGTCATATTCATCATTTGATCAAGGGTTGATCATGATTCATCAAGGAAAGTTCAGAAATCAACAAAGCTCAAAGTTTCTAAATTAGGGTTTTTGACCTAAAAGTCAACTGAACTTTGACCAACCATAACTTTCACATGGATCATAAATCTTTTCCCAACCAAATTCTCTTTTAAAGAAAATTGAATTCTCTACAACTTTGTCTCTCTAAAGCCAAGGCCAAAAATGCATCATTTGGGAGATGTAAGCCAAAACATTATAGGTCCTTTTTGAAAGTCAATCAAAATCAGTTTTTTGTCAAAGCCAATATCATCAAGATAAAATCCTCAAATGCAAAAAAGATTCCAAAGTGGCTTGTAGAGGACATCTTGAGGTTTCCAAAAAGTCCTGGAACCCTCCCATATCTTAAAAATTGAGGGAGATATGCCTTGTCAAAGTTGGACAAATTTGGGTGAAAAATGTGAAACAAATATGGTTCAAAATGAGTTTTCTTACAAATGGGCCCAATCCCTTTTTTCTTAAATCTTGATCCTCAAGTTATCCAAAGTATCTAATCCAGTTGCCACGAATTAATGAGTTTTATTTAGTTTTATATGGATTTTTATTCATTTAAAATGTAATATAACTCATGTAAATCAAATAAAAATCAAAGATTTTGATTAGGATATATTTTTTTATCAAATTCAATCATCAATTAAACAAAATATTTGATTTAATTTCATGGAGATTGAGATTGGTACAAGAAAGAACAAATTGACTAGTTTTAGTAAGATTGAAAAATCAAATTTCATCAATTTCCAATATCATGATTCAAAGAGATTTTGTACAAATTTGTTACCCTAATTCCATCTCCTATAAGTACATAACTTGCACAAGACACAAGGGGGCGAAAATCTGCTGGCAAAAGGACTCTATTCAAGTGCAATTTTCTCACAAATTTCTTGGAATCGGTTTTGGAGTTTGGAAAAGATTCAAAGCATTCTGAAGATTGCAACACGTTCCTTGGAGGTTTTTGAAGCTTACCAAGTCCTCACACGCGATCAGCACCTCCAAAATTATCTCCAATAAGCTCACGATATGCCACTTTTTTTGAAATCGATTACGATAGTTCATGTATCTATTGCATAACTTGATTGCATATTATGGTTTGTGATGATGCTTTGAATGATTCTGGATGTTTAATTGCATTTTCGTGCACGTTCGCGGAGAGATACGTGAACTGACTCTTTTTATTGTTTCTGCTTTCGCATTTTGTAAATTCAGAGAGTCGCCACCGACCTTTTATTTTATCCAATTAAGGAAAGGTTTATAAAAGAAACAGAAAAAAGACCTTTAAGAAATTCTGGGTAAGGGGGTAGGTTATACAAAGGGAAGGTGTTAGCACCCTTTGTATCCATGGTTATCCATGGGCTCTTTAGTTTGCTTAGCTCACTTGTTTTCGATCACTTTTCAATTGCTTTAAAATGCTCATATGTGGTTTCAAATACCTTTGTAAATTGAATTTGTAATGATCCTTGTGCGGATGTATACAAAGTGTTTTTTATCTTTCAAAAGATGTTTTTTTTGAAAAAAAGAACGTTAACTTCGTAATGATCCTTGTTTAGATATATACAAAGTATTGCCTTTTTGGAAAGTTTTATTTTGAAAAACAACAGTGTATGAGAATTTTGTTTGTTTTGATTTGAGCAAGCAAATTAGGAGGTCTACCCTGAGTTGTAAGGTCTTTATCATATTTCCTTTAAAAATCTATCCTTTCATCGGATACAAACAAAAGGTTCGATTTTGTACTCGAAACAGTAGAATTTTGACTTTGATTTTGAAAAGAATGAGAAGGGATTACCTTAGGAGGTGCAAGTGTGATTGTGTTTGAATTCAGATATTTTATCTTTTGGAGTTAGTGATCTAACGGTTCAATTTTATCTTTGACATACACGCAGTTTATATGTGCTGGAATTTAAAATGCGGAAATGTAAAATGCGGAAAGTAAATCTACGCTATTACATCGATTTGCAGGAAATGTAAACTACGCCTATTTACATAGATTTGACAACCTATACATTTATCTAGGAATTTAAATAGCAAGAAAATAAAGAAATGTTTTTGGATTTTTTATGATTTATTTTAATTATGATTAATGCATGATTAATTTAATTAAAATGAGGAAAAGGTGGAAATAAAATTTAAACCTAAAAATTAATTTCAAAATA
Organism: Vicia villosa; assembly: GCF_029867415.1. Classification (NCBI taxonomy): domain Eukaryota; kingdom Viridiplantae; phylum Streptophyta; class Magnoliopsida; order Fabales; family Fabaceae; genus Vicia; species Vicia villosa. The sequence continues at coordinate 60,383,607 of NC_081183.1, read as the reverse complement.
TGTTCAAAATGTTTGCTAATTAATTTTAAAACAAAACTATTTTTTTTTTGAATTTTTGAAATTGATTTGAAATTTATTAAGTTAATTAACACATAATTATGCAAATAATTACACAAATAATTAAAACTTAAAGAGAAAATTATTCAAAATATGTACAAAATTAGCTTATAATATATAAACAATATTTAATATGAAGAACAAATTTTTTATGATTTTTTGATTGGTTAAAATAATTAAAAAGCAAATATATCAATATAAACTAATTAATTATGCAAAATATTGAAATTATGAAGAAAAATAAAATATTTTTATGTTAGAAAATAAAATATTATTTTAGAAACTTAAAAATATTTTTTGTGTATTTTTTGGATTTTTGAAACTATTTTTAATTAATTTTGCAAGAAAATTAAAATAAAATAGAAAAAATAAATAAGCAGTGATCAGATGTGGTGGGTTATAGAGTCTATAGCATGGACTGGCAAGGCTAGAGCGTTGGATGAGGAGATTAATGAAATCAGATGGTGGAAGGCCTGAAGGCGTGTGACACGTGATATACCTGCAGCACACTGGATTAGAAAAATTAAATTTAAAAAAACGCGCGCGTGTGAACCAATGGGGTGAGGACACGTCTTCGTCTTCAACCTCCAGACACCACTTTTAACAGCGCTTTTATGCAAAAGCGCTGTAATTGATGAACCCTAAATCTGCAAAAATAGCGAACAGGGGTAAACGTGCATAGAAATTAGGCGCGATAGGTCCATTCAATTCGTCTTGTTCCACTGAATTCAACCATGCCCTTAATTTGTTCTAATTTTGGCTCTAACTAAAAACCCTAAATTTGAACTAGAAAACCCTAAAATGGTAGATTCGTGTTCAAGCATCCAAAACTCAATTAAACTTCCAGAAATGATCTACACATCAAACTAAGTTCAAATATATGTCTACATCTTGCTAAGCATGCGTGGATTACGAGATACAAGTTGATTCTAGTTCGAACCAATTGTGACCTGTAGTACTTGGTTCAGTGAGTTTCAAGACTTGGAAATGATTGGAATATGTTCAGTGATGCTTGAGGAAGATGTTTGAATGCTTAGTTTGTATTGAAAATGACTTAAACTTAAAATTAGAATTTCAAGTTTCTTTGAAAAAATTAAGTGATTACAAGTGTGTTACAAGCAGAAGTTTGGCTCTAATTTCGTGCTCTATCATTTGTGAAGTGTTATAGCCTTTATATAGGCTATGTTGTGCTTAGAATTGAAGCCAAGAAGCCTTTAGTTGCCTTTGTTGAATTCTTGATTTTTTTATATTAAAACCTTTGAATTGTTGACCAAGTCTTGCTTCTCTTCAATGCTCTTGCCTTGTACCTCAATCTTCTGCAGAAAATTGAAGATTCTTGGATGACTCATGCTTAGAAACTAAGCTATCCATTAAGCCAAAAATGGATAAAAATGGTGTGGGCTTTGTCTTGGTCGTGGGAGGCCCATAATATCATGGCAAACATGTTTGAACCATGAAAACTTGGCCCCATTTGGAAAAAATACATTTTTGAGCAATGTTGGTTTTATGCATTTTCCCAAAATTTAGCCAACTTCAACAAAGTGTAAATACCTCAATTTTTGTCATATGAAGGAGATCTTGCACTTTTTGGAAACCTAAAAGAGTCCTCTAACCAATGTCTTTGGTCTCATGTCAAAATGATTTTTGATGCTCCTTGTGTGTCCTTTTGAAAAAAGTGTCTTTTTGTTGACTTTGAAAATGACCTGTAATGTCTTTGTTCATATTTTTCAAATGGTGAATGTAATGACCATGGGATCAATTGAATTTGAAATATAATTGAATTTCCTTCAAAATGAGCTTTGGTTTGAATTTTTTGGATGAAGGATGAGAGAGTTATGGCCAGTCAAAGTTCAGTTGACTTTTAGGAGAAAAACCTAATTTTGAATCTTAGGGTTTTGTTGATTTTTGATCTTTCCTTGATGAATTATGATCATCCAATGATCAAATGATGAATCTTTTGACAAAATATGGATGTTGACAAAAAATTTCATTTTTGACTGTCTGTTGACTTTTTTGGTCAAACGGGTCGGCTGTTGACTGTTTGAGCTGCTGACGGTGCGTCTGAGTGAATTGAAGTCTGAAAATTTGTGTGATGGTACTTTGAGATATATGGATGTCCATAAAATCCATTTGAGGTCTAAAAAACTTGTTTCTCCTGTAAAAACAAGAAAACCCTAGTCAGGGACTGTTTGTGTAGGAGACAGTTAAGCGTACCTGATTTTTGTGCAATGTTGAGTCTCTGCTAATCATGTGATATTCAGAAGACTTCTAGGACAAAAATCTTGGAATTTTGAATTGTAAAAGATTGATTTGATTGATGGTATAAAACACTGAGAATTGTACTGCCAGCAGTTTGACTGTCAACTGACTGTTCAGGTATTAATGTAGCAGTTAGAGTGAAAAATCAACAGTCAAAGTTAATTTTCTTTTTGTTGTTTTTTGTTTTATGTGAAAAATTAAATTTTATTTACATGACTTGTTAAAAACACAGACATAATAAATAACTAATATTTACTGTACGCGGGCAAAATTACCGATAATAACCCTGAAAATTATTTAATGCACAGAAAAATGAATATTTGACTGGCAGAAAACACACAAAATATTATCTGAATAATTAAGCAACATTATGACAAATAGTACAACATTTAATACTGACAATACAAATATTACATACTATATTGAACAGTACGACAAATAAACGGTACATTTAAGAAATAAGAAATACGGCAAATTTTAAGAATGACGATTAATAACCCATGCTACAAATGATAACATGTAGATGATTGGGAGTGCAAGCATCCCAGGTCCACAGTGTTCCGGGCTATGTAGACAGAAAAAAGACATGATCACCGTAGCAATGGTGATGACCATAAGAAAACACGTTTCCCACCACTTCGCCATTTTGTCGGGGAAGAAGAAAGGATGGATATGAAGTAGAAATTTGAGTGATGAGTTAGAATTTGATGTGAGATTTTTATGAAAAAATGAGAGGTATTTATAGAATGGAAAGAAGGATAGAGACGTTGGGGAATGAAGTGATTCCGTACAAAAGGAAAATTTGAGTGGAAGTAAGATTTGAAAGAAAGTGTATGATAGTGTTGGAAAAAGAGAGATGTATAGAATAAAGTTAGGATTTGATTTTTTGAAAAAGAGATTTGAAAAGATTTTGAAAATAATGGAATATAGTACAAAAATTAATGGGAAACAAAAGATAATAATAATCTACTTGTTACCAGTACAGTCTGAGTTTCTTGATTCTGCGCCTGCAAAAGATTTAACTCTGTACCAATTGTGTCAGTACTATTTATCTGTAAATAAATAAATAGCATGTGTGAAGTAATAAACAGTATTTGGCGTTTGCGTAAGAATAAATTCAACTGCAAGCCAAAATACTGTATAAGAAAAATTCTAAAAACTAAGTATTTCACATGTCAGGATATTTATTGAAATAAAAATCCATGATTATATGAGACTCTTAATTTTTAGATTGGAGTTTTCTTGAAAAAAGATGCGGGCAAATATTGGGGTATAACAACGAGGATGCCTTATAAATGTTTCCCTCAATTCATTATCATCATAAAAAGATCATAAGTCCCTTCGAAGTTGCCTAAACCAAAATGATCTTGCCCCTCGATGTTGCCTATGATTAATGATGATAGTCTCTTTCGATTGCTAAGGTATCCTTACTGATTGCCTAAAATGACCTCTGTATCCTCCCCTAAAGACTACCTTTCCTCTTTATGGTAGAGACATTCTCGTGGCAAACGATAATCCACGATGACCCTTTTCAAATCCAATGAAAGGACTATCTGCCCTCTTTATGGTATGGATAGCCCTTTCAAACAAAAGTCTTAAAGAACAGAAAAATTAAACTTAGGATAGGTATCTCTTCATTCCTAAACATATTTCTAACCATGGATTCACATACAAACATCATCAAACATGATTACTACCATAAATTCCATGGATTCAACATAAACCCTAACATGTGAAAATCTATGAAATGAAGAGAAATGAAATACCTAGTATACCACTACTCATTGCATACTTATACATTCAAGATAATGAAAATTCTCCCCCTTACCTCAAATCAAAATCCTTCTTCTTCAAGATTTCCCCCAATTTGCTCTTCCTCCCTCTTTCTCTTCTCTTCTTACCAAATGTTAATGTTATGAAATGACCTAATTCAACTCTTACTATCTCCTTTCTCTCTAATGGGCTTAGCTACCCATTCTATCTCAACTAATTAGGCCCATTAGCTATTATTTCATTATTCCACCAGCAATTATAATAACTCAATACGCCAAATTAACACAACAATACACATTTAAATAATTATCACCCAAAATAATAAGTAAGTAATTATACTAATAATAAAATAACTATTAGATAAATAAAATAGAAAAATTGGGATGTTACAACTTTCCCATACCACCAAGTCTCAATACGCATCTAACACCCCTTACTAATACCAACTTTATTTCTTCACACAATCCTCAACCACATGATCAAATACCATTTTACCCAAATTTGTCACAACCATTGGATCAACCATTTCCACCAAAACTCTATCACTCTTCTAAAAAACAACTGAATACACTAACTAAAATATATTAAAAAAAATATCTTTTTCATTCAACCACTACCAAGCTGTCACATGTCACTATGGAGTTGAACCTTTAGGACAAGGTTCCTACTAGGCCCAAGAGTATTGTTAGAAGATCAGATCATAGGCTCAAATGTAACACAAAAAGCTCAATTGACTTGGAAATTGCATTTAGTATTACAGGGGGTGCATTAGTAATCGCCTCTATATTATTATTATTATTATTATTATTATTATTATTATTATTATTATTATTATTATTATTATTATTATTATTATTATTATTATTATTATTATTATTATTATTGTTTTTTATTATTATTATTATTATTATTATTATTATAATAGTTTATGATGTTTTTCTAAAAGTGGTCCAAGCCCATAAATCTAAGTATTTTAGTTGTAATGTTAAATATCAATGAAAATTCTAATATTTTGTTTTATCTTTTTTTTTTCCTTTGCAACCTTTGAATATTAGGTGACATGATCTATTCATATTTTAATATTAATATAATAAATAATTGATATTTACAAATCAGGAATAATTTTTTAAAAAAAAGTTTACAATTTTCTTTAACATTAAATATAAAGGAGTCAACACAAAAAACCACATTGAAATTAAAAAAACTTAATATTTTATTCTTGATAAATTAATATTAATATGAACGTTTTTTATTTATCTAATATAAATCTATAAAAATCTAAGTACCTGAAATAACCAAGTTTAACCTCACTAATCCAAAATTAATTTAGACTAATTACGAAGACATCAAAGTTTTTTAACCACCCTCACCACATTGTTTTGGTAATAAATTTTACTGATTTGTCATCACTACATATTTTGTTAGATATTTTATTTATTTGTTTTATTCTTTAATGCTCCACTACTCCAAAACCCTTCCATTACTCATACTTCAATTGTTAAACCCTATATCCTCCTATTTACAATTCCAGTTACGATTCAAAGACCCAACAATTTATGTGCAACCATAAACAACGCAACTTCTAACATGGAGTTATTCATACCTTTTCAACTTTTGGTAGTTTCCAATCCAATCATAAATATACGATTATGTATCTCTTCATTCCCCAAGCGGTTCTTTCTACATTCTTCAATTCTGCAATATGGGTTTCATATTAATATGCAACAATACATTTCAACCCCTATAATATTCACTCTTCCTAAAAACCCAATCTTCTTCTTCGATGTTATCATCTGAAACATACCCGTCAGTAGAATCAAAATAGAATTCTTCGCTGATATTGTCCCAAAACAATCGAGAATTTTAGGTATCCCTCTTTCTCCAGCACTTCTATCAATGACGATAAATTTATGATGTTGATAGGTTTAATGGCGGGATCATGTAATAAGGTACACAATTTTCATGGGCAACCACCCTTTCCCAAGATTATTCACATCTTGAACCAAACCAAAACCCAAGAAAAACAAATGGATGCTTCACAATCGCTCTCTGAAAAATTTATCTTTGATTTCACACTTAAGATAATCCACTTTTTCTCAAACCCTAAAACTCTTCAGAAAAACCTTTTTTTTCATCATTATCAAAATATCTTAAAATTTTGCTTTTCATGGTTGCCTCAGGATGCTAAGGGGAAAAATGTGAACCTCAACTTATACAAAGGGAAAGTTCTTCTTATAATTAACATCGCTTCAAAATGGTTCAACCCCACTTTCTCTATTTCTATTTTCTTCATGTTTTTAGAATCAAAATTCAATCTTTCTTATTTAATTTTTACGGGGTTTAGCTAATTTACGTAATTTTTTATTGGGTTTACATGGGATTTACGAATCTCAGTTATACCCAGTTAACTAAACTTTACAAGAGATACAAAGATAAAGGTATGGTTTTTAAGGGTTTGAAGAGTTTTTTTTTTGTTGTTGAAAACTAAAGTTTATGTCTTTGATGTGAGATAATCATTTTGAACTTACTTGAGTTAAGGGCTTAAAGAAGTTCTTGAAATTGATTTAGTTGGTTGATTAGGAGATAATCAATATATATATATATATATATATATATATATATATATATATATATATATATATATATATATATATATATATATATATATATATATATATATATATATATATATATATATTGTTTAATTTCTTATTCTACCTCTTCTTTTGATTAATAGATATATAATTTTAAAAAAATTGATTTTTTTTAAATACTTAATATGAATCAATTTTAGTTAGTTGATAATGTTGTTTATGTATTAGCTCAGTTGTGAGTAATCTTTATTTTTATACATAATCTTAATTTCTATACACAATTTGAATAAGTTGGTAATGTTGTTTATGTATTATCTTTGATATGATGTTGTTTCCTACTGGAAACATTTATGTTAGTTATCATTTTGTAATTTTATTTTGACATTCGATGAAATATATTAGTCGTAACTTTGGCGGTAACACAAATATGTTGTGTAACATAAGACAAATATTTTTTTATACAAATCTTAGTATTTCACTTCAAGTTTGAGTGATGATGATTTGATAGTAAAATATATCTATAAACTTACTCATTTATAACTTATGTAAGTGACAATTTTAGATCATGTTATTTTATAGAAACAATACATGAGTTTAAAACATATGCTACTGTTTTAAACACGTGAACAACTACATGAATGTATGATCTAAAAATGACATTATGTTAAATAGTGTCTCAATCTTCTAGTCACTTCAATCAAAAATATTAACACTCTAAACCATGTTTTGAAGGGGAGTTTATTTGAGAGTAAATTTTGTTTCTAAGGAAGAGAGAATATTCAATTCTATAGTTTAATATAAATCCCTCACAATTTTGCATGTGAGTTTGGTTTGATTTGTCTGTTATCTGAATCACTTTGTGTAGTGATATAATGGAGCCATGTTAGACTCAAATTTAAACTTAGTTTCTAATTTAACATATGCTATCTTAGCATTTCTCCTGTGTCTTCTATGTTATACGGTACTGTTTGGAAGTAATATTTATTACATGTTTGAAATATTACTTTTGCATAATATATATAGTTCCATTATTAGTTGGACTAATAAAGTTTAAAATTTTTATTTATATTAAATATCACTCTCTAAATCATTTTGGTTAATTGAGCAGCCATTGATAATGTCATTTTAAGTGGAAAACATTATCACCTTGATTTGACTTTGCTTGAAGAATGAGAGGTCACACAACTTTCCATATTTTTAATTAGGGTCGTCTTTAAGGCTGTAAGAAAGACTATCGTACAGGGTCTCAAAATTATCTAGGTTAAATTATAATTAAATAGGATCTCGTAAAATATTTGTTAAGTTAAATTATGATTAAATAGGGCCTCTATTTGTTTTGCCATAGTTAAATTATGAATAAATAACACAGGACCTCTAAAAACTTAAGACGATTCTACTTCTAATTCATTAACACTGCCTACCAAAGTACATTTAAAATAGGTTTAATAATTTTTTTTTGTCAAAATACTTGGTTTATATAAAATATAAAAAGCTATATTACAATTTTAAGAAAGTTTTAAAACTGAACTTTGACGGAAAACTGTCATACATGGTATGTTTGAAAAAATGGGTAAATATGTAAAATAGGTTTAATAAATTTTTAGAGTTAACTATCGATGACGTGAACATATCTATGAGATACCAACTATTAATGGATCATTTTAACGTCTGTCTTTTAACTATTTTTTTTGTTGTTGTTTTATATATTTAAAGTTTTAAAAATGGTAACCAAGTGGTTGAGCTCCATTGGCAAGGAGCCCCGTCCAAGGACGTACTCGGGGAATACCGAGTTCGATTCCCAGGCGGAACAATCTTGCTTGGCCAGTGCGCATGCCTCTCCGCACGAGCCGGATTAGTGGCCCACCTGTGGTGGTGGATATATATTATTAGTATATAATTGAAATTAGGTGAATATTTAATTATAATTGTATTAATATTATCCAACAGAAAACAGCTATTGAATATGAATCCTCGCACACGTTTCTTACTGGTTTTAATTTATCATTAAAGCGGAAGGAGTATATATAGAAAGAAAAAAAATCTTAAAAGTATAATATCTTAGTAGTAATTTAATGTTTTGGAGCGCAAACCGCGTGCGGATTCCCCATTTCATTTTGACGCAGAAACAGCGATATTTTCATGGTCGTCTTATTCTTATTCACAATTTTGCACTCGTTTCGGAAGGTACGTAACATTACTGGATTTCACTTTATTTTCATATATAATTTTCACAGCTAATCGACAGAGTAGTTAGTGCATGTTTTGATTTCACTTTTTTGTACGAGCAAACTGATTTGGATATCTGAGTCTCCTGAGTATGAGTTCTAATTTGAACGTGAGATTTAGAGTTTTTTTTCCAAAGATTTATTTTAGTTCTATTCATTTTGACGTGAATGTATCCAGATCCGCCGTGGATCTAGATAGTGCAGCAGAGGACTCCAGGTTGTCTCCCATACACTTAAACGGTCAAGTTAGTTAGTTCTGTTGAAATGGTTGAGTAGGATCCAGCGTCATTTCCAGATCATCGTTTGATCTCGATCTCACGTGGTATTGATGCATTCAATTGGCTTGCTATACTGTGCCATTAAGGCAGTCCGTAGCTTGTTTTTCAATGATCTTATTCGCACCTGGATTGGGCCTTGACTCGGTCCAGGACTACTACTTAGTAGTATGATGGGTTCTTCAAAACTGGCTTTCCAAACACCTCATTAGTAGTTAACTTCTTGGTTTCGTTTGCTATATTAACTTCATATATTGAGATTGATTTTTATGGTCTTTACTCATTAAACTTTGTTTTGCAGCTTGAAGACTGATTGGTGATTATTTAATTCAATAACAAGGCAAAGCAGCATGGCACAAACAACATTGATAGGTCGAACTAGAAGTGAAGTAACGGTGTTAGGCGCGACAGAGACACTTGGTTCTCAAGGGCAACTTCTGCAGAAGTTGTATGCTGAGTTGGATGAAGAAAGGGAAGCATCAGCCACAGCAGCCATAGAAGCAATGGATATGATACTGCGTCTACAGGGAGAGAAGGCTATGGTGGAGATGGAGGCGAGTCAGTTCAAGAGAATGACAGAAGAGATGATAGACCACGCCGAAGCAACCTTTGAAGCTTACGAACAACTTATGTATGACAAGGAGATGGAAACTGCATCTCTCAAGTTTCAATTGCAGGCTTACAAAAACAAACTTGTGAGCTTAGGATGTGATCTCAATGCAAGTGAGTTTCAGTACGTGCACCCAAATACAAGTGACCAAAGTAGCATTAAGGTTATGAGAAGGCTAAAGTCATTTCCCTCAACTCCGATTAAAAAGACCGTGACCCTCAGTGAGAGTAATGCTCACAAAACTGAAAGTCCAGCGCCTGTTTCAACTGACCAGGAACCTAGCTTGGTGTGCGCAAGTGGAACTATTAATTCATACTGGAACAAGATAAAAATGCTGCATGCACAAGCGGGACTGATTTCAGATTGTAATAACATAGGAGAAAACTTGAAAAGTAGAGGAGGGAGGTCATGTTCAACACTGTCAAAAGTCTGTGAGTGTGGCCAAACACATAGAATGAACTCTGCCAATTCTACTGAAGTAGTAAATCGTTGTCAACTTGCACACGACAGTAAAACACTCACCAGTCGTCCTTGTTCGACTAATGCGCACGATTTATTTCAAGTCCCAGAAGCCACAGTAAAGCATGAGGTCAGAAGAAGGCATGAGAAATGGAATTCTTTGGCAGATATTATACTAACTAAACCAAAATCTGTTTCTGAGGGAATGATTGAATCGCCTTTTAAACATGATGCAGACAAGCAAAAGGGCACAGTGACAATTGTTGGCCAGCAGAAAGAAAGGATGGGTGTGGATTGTAATTCTCAAGCTGAAATTCATCAAAAAATTGCAAGGCTTCAGAGGCAGAAAACCAGTAGAAGGTATCAGGAGGTTACCTCTGGATTTGAATTAGGGGATAATGAAGAGCAGTTGCGGCTTTTGAGGGAAATAAAAAGTGAACTGAAACTAATACAGTCAGAGATGAGAAGCTTGAAAACCAAAAATAACACCCCTGTGGATGATGCTGTGGCTTTCGGTTTTCTCCAAGAGGTAATGTGGTGGTTGAGAAACAGAACATAAATTCCCATTGATCACATGCATGATTTTTTTATAGAAAATACAAGGAACTAATGATTAACTAATTATATGAACAGGCAATGGTGCACTTTTGGATTTGATCAAATAACTGCTTAATGACCACCTCAGGCGACCGATCAACTCAGTGCACTGCATCATATGCTTTCTCTACCCACAGATTTATGTTGTGATTTGAATTTTATAATTGAAAAATGTATACATTTCCATACAGACATGTTTTACATTAGGCTCTCTATGTAGGCAATTTGAATGTCTTGTAGTTATAAATTAATAAAGTTTCATGTTTTCCTTGTTTGAAATGGACTCAAATAATTGAGTGCCTTCAACTCCAGGATTTTTCTGTGTACTTAGAGAAATGTTTATGGGATTTCTCAACCTAGTTTCATTGCTTCTTTAGCTAATTCTCAACAAAAGTATTAGATTGTGACAGAACAGTTACTCAAATTTCTTCTTCAGCATAATTTTGTCAAGCATATAAATTATCCGAACAACGATCTACATGTCAAATGTCATTTGAGTTCATGGCAAGATTAGTCACGCAGTCGGAAGCCCTAAAGGAATAGCAAGCGCAAACCTATAGATAAGCTCTGGAGTTCACCAGGAATAAAGAAAACTTTGGATTCTATTATAATGAAAGATAATCCTTATGGCCATGCCAAAGATCTTTAAATACAGGAAACAAAAGAAATCCTAATGGGCCTTATGGGCTTTTAATCCAAAACAGAAATTTAATAAAACAAATAATAAAAAAGAAATTGCTGAAATATTAAAATAAGAAAATTCTTAAATATTAAAATACTTTCCGTCGCGTGATTTCTTCTTCAATACGCGCGGCCAGCCTTCCTACATCAGTCTCTTCCACCTCTGAAGAACTCGACCCCGAGTTCTCTTCTTGATAAAGAGCCTGATCTGGTTGATACTCATGAATGTCAGCAACATTAAAGGTATTAGATATATTCATGGCATCTGGGAGAGCTACCACATCAGCATTATCATTGATCTTTCGGATCACTTTGAACATGCCATATTTGCATGGCTGCAGTTTGCTGTAAGTACCAACCGGGAACCTCTCTTTGCGCAGAAACACCATCACATCGTCTCCTACATTGAAAACTTTGACTCTTCTGCGTTTGTCAGCAACTGCTTTATTCTTCTGCCCAATAGCCTCTAACTTAGCCTTGACGGCTTCTTTAACAGTCACCATTTCCTCGGCCATATTCTCAGTCGCCGCACTAACTCCAGGCGCCTTAGGCAACTTAACCAAATCAACTACATGCTTAGGAACAGAGGTATAGACCAAGGAGAATGGTGATTTCCCTGTAGCTGAATGCACAGCGCTATTGTAGGCAAATTCGACCTGAGGCAAAACTAAATCTCACTGTTTCGGCTTATCACCACAAACACTCCGAATCATATTTCCCAAAGTTCTGTTGATTACCTCAGTTTGTCCATCTGTTTGAGGATGAGTTGTAGAACTCCGGTTCAGCGCAGTTCCAAACAATCTTCAAAAAGTAATCCAAAAATGACTAAGAAATTTGGTGTCCCTGTCTGAAGTAATTGACTTAGGAACCCCGTGAAGACGCACAACCTCCCTAAAAACAGTTTGGCTATGTTGGACGCATCAGCAGTCTTCTTACAAGCAATGAAGTGGGTCATCTTGGATAATCTGTCTACTACAACAAACACAGAATCTACACCTCTCTGTGTACGAGGCAAACCCAACACAAAATCATTGGCTAAGCCTTGCCAAATATCATCAGGAATAGGTAAAGGCATATAAAGACCAGTATTTTGAGACTGACCCTTAGTAACCTGACAAGTATAACACCTCCCGACTATAGTACTAGCGTCCCTCCTCAAGTGTGGCCAATAATATCTCTCCTCCAGGCTAGCAATGGTCTTGTCTCTACCAAGATGACCGCTAAGACCATCACCATGCAGGTCTCGAATCAGCTTCTCTCTTAAAGAGGAGCAAGGAATGCATAGTCGATCCCCTTTAAAAAATAGCCATCTCGAATATGAAAATCTGCACAAGGATGTTTCCCACTACACTTGGCCCATAACTCCTTGAACTCAACATCACTTTCATACAGCTCTTTCAGGCACTTAAAACCTATTATCTCCTGCGCTAAGGTAATTAGCAAAGAAGCCCTCCTACTTAATGCATCTGCTACCTTGTTAAGAGCCCCTGACTTATGTTGAATAATAAAAGGAAATTTTTGCAGAAAACTCACCCATCGAGCATGCATCTTGTATATCACTTTCTGGCTATGGAGAAACTTTAAATCTTGATTGTCAGTGAATAGAATGAACTCCCTTTGAACCAAATAATGTTCCCACTTACGTAGGGCTCTAAAGACAGCATATAATTCCTGATCATAAGTACTCCATTTCTGGCGGGCATCGCTTAATTTCTCGTTGAAAAAGGCTACAGGTTTCTTCTCCTGAGATAACACAGCTCTTATTCCCACACCACTAGCATCACATTCAATTTGGAACAACTTGTCAAAATTGGGAAGTGCTAATACTGGTGCGGTACATAGCTTCTCCTTAATTAGTGCAAAACTCTGCTCTTGCTCAAACCCCCAATTGAACTTCCCTTTCTTCAAACATTCAATAATAGGTGCAGTGATAGTATTGAAATCTTTGATAAATCGCCTATAGAAGGTGGCCAGACCATGAAAGCTACGAACCTCAGTCATGGATTTAGGTGCAATCCACTCCCTTATAGCACTCACCTTATCTTCATCAACCTGAATCCCTTCTTCTCCAACAACAAAGCCTAGAAAAAGTAACTTATTGGCGCTGAATGTACATTTTTTTCAGATTAATGTACAAATGGTTCTCCTGTAAGACTTGTAACACTTGCCTTACATGCTGCAAATGCTCTGTCTTGGTCTTACTATAAATCATAATATCATCAAAATAAACTACTACAAAAGAACCGGTAAACGGGCGCAGAACTTGATTCATCAACCACATGAAGGTGCTAGGGGCGTTTGACAAACCAAAAGGCATCACCAACCACTCATACAATCCCTCTTTGCTCTTGAAAGCGGTTTTCCATTCATCGCCAGGTCTGATTCTGATCTGATGATAGCCACTGCGCAAATCTATCTTCGAGAATACCTTAGAACTGGCCAACTCGTCAAGCATGTCTTCCAAACGGGGAATTGGGAATCGATACTTGATAGTTATCTTATTAATGGCTCGACTGTCAACACACATCCTCCACTGATTTCCTTTCTTAGGGACTAAAAGGACTGGTACTGCACATGGACTCATGCTCTCACGAATAAATCCTTTCTTCAACAAATCCTCAATCTGCTCCCTTAAAATCTCATTCTCCTTGGGGCTCATGCGATAGTGAGGAAGGTTTGGCAAGCTAGACCCCGGGATGAGGTCAATTTGATGTTGAATATCTCGCATGGGAGGCAAATTATCTGGTAATTCCTCTGTAGTCAACTCCTTGGAATCCTCAAGGATCTCTTGTACTTCTTCTAGAATCGTTGTTTCCTTCTTTACAGCATTCATCAACCCTTTGATCACCACTGGACATAAACATTCAGTTTCTTTTACAGCCTCCTCAAGCTCCTTTTCACTCTTCGTCATCACCAAGAAACTAGACTTTTTTCCTCCTGGATTCTTATCAAAGTCTAAAACAGAAGCCATGGCAATTTTATGTGTGCCCCATGTTAACATCATCACATTATCTCGTCCTCGATAAGTGATATCATTATCAAACTGCCAAGGTCTACCGAGTAAAATATGACATACATCCATATCAAGAACATCACATAGTACCTCTTCTTTATAATATTTTCCGATGGAGATAAGAACTTTGCAGGCTAGTGTTACTCGAACTTGGGAGCCCTTGCTTACCCAACCGAGAGTGTACGGCTTCTCATGGGGTTATGTGGACAACTTTAAATATTCTACCAATTTCTGCGACACCAGATTCTCTGTGCTGCCATTATCCACAATCAGATTACATAATTTATTCTTGATAGAATAATCTGTTTTAAACAAATTCTTGCGTTGTCCTTCATCTTTGGATGCTAGTAACATTCTCTGCAACACAAAATTTACCCTCTCATCAGATTCTTCTTCTGCAAATTCAACATCGGCATATTCATCGTTCTCAACTGTAAGATCTTCTCTTTCCTCATCTTCCTCCCTCTCTTCCACAACAACAGCGACTCTCCTTGTTGGACAAACATTCGATTTGTGGCCTCTCCTGTTACAATGATAACATGTGTCTATCGAGGGTCTAGCATATGGATTATTTTGCCTATGAATTGGTGTTTTTCCCTGCTGCACAGCGCTAGAACTGCTAGCCCCCTTATTCCCAAGGTTGGAATCCCGGGATGTTGCATTCTTTTCCTTATCACCTGCTGAATCAAAGTTACTTTGGGGTGAGTACCTTCTAATAGACGAGAAATTTCGAGGAGATTTCTCCATCAATTCTGCCTTCAAAGCTAAACTGGATGCTTCAGCTACAGTCCATACAGTCTGTAAACCCATCTTCTCCTATAAGGACCCCTTTAGGCCACTGGTGTATCGAGCCACTTTCTGATTCTCTGATTCTCCCAATTCATTTCGCTCAGAAAACCTAAGGAACTTAGCTGTGTATTCAGTCACGTTTCTCTTTCCCTGAACACACTCAATGTACATCTTATAAAGAATATGTTCATAATCTTCCGGTAAAAACCGCTCCAGCATCAATTGTTTCATTCTTCGTCAAGTTCTGACTGGCCCCTTTCTTTGCCTCTGCCTTTGAACAACAAGTTTATCCCACCAGACAACTGCAGTACTCTTAAGCCTGATTGCAACCATCTTGACTTGCTTGTTCTCAGGGACACCCATAACGTCGAAGAACCTGTCGACATCGATCTGCCAATCAAGAAACTCCTCCACTCTCATCGTTCTGTAGAACAATGGAATATCAGCCTTCACTCGATAGTCATGATTGTTTTGTAGATTTCCACGATTATCCTCTTCATCGTAAGGTTCTTCTTCATCAGAACTCGAATCATCGACACAGTTTCCACCCCATAGAACACTAATTGGTTCCTCTCTCTTGTCTCTTCGCCGATTCCCATTATTGTTGGCGTTGTTCGCCTGATTTGCTAAATTCGCCATTTGTTCAATCAAAGCAATTAGAGCCGCGGTAAAAGTCGTGGTAATTCCTTGAAGATCTTCTTTGGTCACCGGTTGATCCGCCATAGTTGTCAAGTTACGAAAAGAACATGAGAAAACATGCTCTGATGCCAACTAACGCAGTCGGAAGCCCTAAAGGAATAGCAAGCGCTAAACCTTGAATGAAAACAGGGTTGCAAGCGCAAACCTATAGATAAGCTCTGGAGTCCACCAAGAATAAAGAAAACTTTGGATTCTATTATAATGAAAGATAATCCTTATGGCCATGCCAAAGGTCTTTAAATACAGGAAATAAAATAAATCCTAATGGGCCTTATGAGCTTTTAATCCAAAACAGAAATTTAATAAAACAAATAATAAAAAATAAATTGCTGAAATATTAAAATAAGAAAATTCTTAAATATTAAAATACTTTCCGTCACGCGATTTCTTCTTCAATACGCGTGGCCAGCCTTCCTACATCAATTACTGAATGACCTGAAAAGTTGTGTTGCACCTCTTTATATGACATCTTATAGAATTGTTATCCTATAGCACTTTGGCTTGTAGCATCTCCGATGAGAGGACTGATTTTGGTTGTTTAAGTTATGTCATTTTGTGGGCCTAAATTTCAATTATTTTTGCTCCTAATAATTGTAAATAAGATATATATATATATATATATATATATATATATATATATATATATATATATATATATATATATATATATATATATATATATATATATATATATATATATATATATATATATATATATATATATATATATATATATATATATATATATATATATATATATATATGGAGCATATCAAGTGAGAGCATTTTTAAATGAGAGAAGAGGGAAAGAAATATCAATCATTGAATTTATCAAGAGAGAGAAATTAATAGCCTCATTAATGTATTAACATTCTCTCTCTTGATGAATCGAATGGTTGATATTTCTTACTCTCATCTCTCATTTAAAAAACTCTCACTTAATATGTTCCATATATATATATATATATATATATATATATATATATATATATATATATATATATATATATATATATATATATATATATATATATATATATATATATATATATATATATATATATATATATATATATATATATATATATATATATATATATATATATTTGACTCCACCGATTTATATTATTTTATTTACACAACATTTTGAATCTATTAAATTAATTAATTCAATTATAATTAATATATAAAAATATAGTAAATTTTAAAAAACATAAATAATAAAAATAATATTAAATACATAATGATGAGAAATAAAATACATAAAGTGTCCAAGCAAGTAAAGATACTATTAACCATATTCTGACACTAAATTATAAATGTATTAACCAACTTTATTTTACTCTTTAATTTTTTTTATGTTGGAGAACTCATTAACCAAATTATGAATTGTATTAACCAACTTTATACATAAGAAAAAAGGGGTGATGCACTGACAGTGTAAAATATTTTTACACTGTCAACCAATCACCACCCATGTATTTAATTAAACCATTTTTTTATTTAAAAATAATTAATGACATGACACATTTATGATATTTTATTGGATGACACTATAAAATTATTTTACATTGTCAGTGCACTACCTTTTAACTCTATACATAATATTAACCAAAGTTAGTTTACTACGTAAGATTTAATCTTTGATATCAGAACACTTGATAACCAAATTATGAATTATATTAACCAATTTATAACACTCAATTAACCAACTTCACTATATAACTTAAAACTATTTGGTTATGTCATAATATATATTAACCAAACTCTAAATTGTATTAACCAAGTTTTGATATTTCATTAACCAGAGTAATTTTTAAAAAATAAGAAAATAAATTAAAAAGTTAAAATAATAATAAAAAACACTGTTCATGTATTTGTGAACAGTGTATTGGATGTAGGTGTATGAAATTGGTGTAAGGATATCATTTTTCATAATTTTAATATAAACCACACAACTCATAAATAATATTTTTAATATTAATATTAATTTTATTTTTATTTTTACTAAATAATAATTTTACTCAATAATAAAGGCCAAGAATTTTAGAATGAATCATAACATAACTACTTGAAAAACTTACTCAGCGGCACATTTCTATGATACGATTTGGCTTTCTAATGCTTTGGAAATTTAAACGATAGGATTGATCAAGAATCAATAAAAGATTTGGTGTACTTGGTTGTTTGAAGAAGATTTTCATGGAGGCTGGTGCTTCTCAATTTCGTGTGTGATCCTTCTAGTCAGGAATCAATCACTTTTTTATCGGGAATACTGTCAACTACAAACAACTTCGGGAATATGGACCCTCTATGATCTATCGCTATTAGCATGAAGAAGGGTACCTGCAAATACTCCAATGCAAAAGGTTAGTGATTAGACTATCAAAAGTGAAAGGTATTTAGGTTAGTAGTTTTTGTGTACCTTGATTTAACGTATGGGGTTTCTAGAGTTTTTGGAGGCCATCAATCTTTGAACGAATAGATAGATGTTAGAATTTATTTAGTTTTGTCATCTGATAGCCCTTCTTCAATCAGTTGCCCATATCATGTGCTTTTCTAAAGGAGGTCTAGCTTGTTCTTAAGGTCCTAGAAAATTCCTTTGATTTACATCTATGGATATAGTATTTTATACCCAACTGTCATTGGTCTAACACCATTAGGATATATTAGTATGAATGTCAATTATTTTATTGGGCTTCAAACCTCTTTAGGTCGAGATAATGGTTGCGGACTGGGTTGAAATAGTTTCCCCATAAGCACAGTCTAGTGTAGACGAGATGTGCTGTAACGACCCGATTTTTATTTCCTTATTTAATTATTTGACGTTTATGTTATTAATTATTATGTGTGTGATAAGTAATTATTTGTTATGTTTTGGTGATTATTTGAATATGTGTGTTATTTAATTAATTAAGTGAGTATGTGAATGCTAGTATATATATCTAGTAATGAGCCTAATTAATTAGAATATAGAATTAGGTGGATTAAGCCCAATATGTTAAAATGAGTTAGTAAGGAAAATTAGGTTTTTAGATACATAACAATTTTTTGAGAAAAAAAAAAGAGGCTAGAGAGAAAGGGAATAGAAGAAAGAAGAGAAAGGAAAGGAAATTGGAGATTCTTGAAGAGGAAGGACTAGAGATTCAAGGTAAGGGTGTGAATCCAAGTGATTATAGATAGATATAATTGGGTAATGTATGTGGGGTTAGAAAATGCATGATTTTAGGTTGGGAGATTACTATTCATGAGTTTTGTTGTGGAATTGGTTGTTGAAACATATTCTGTTAATGTTTTGAATATTACAAACTATTTTATCTAAAGAAACTCCAAAGTGATTTCATCAATTTATCATCTAAATATTTTATGGTCTCTATCAAACAAAGAGTTAAAATGATGATTCAAGACTGTGCTGACAAAGAACAAAGCTTTAAGAACATATGGATTCTCAGAAGTTAAATAAGTTACTCTCCAGAATTATGGCCCCAGAGTTACTCTTCAGAATCATGGTCCCAGAGTTACTAGTCCCAGAGTTACGTGTTCCAGAGTTACTCGTCCCAGAGTTACTAGTCCCAGAGTTACTCTCCAGAATTATGGCCCCAGAGTTACTCTCCAGAATCATGGTCCCAGAGTTACTAGTACCAGAGTTACGTGTTCCAGAGTTACTCGTCCCAGAGTTACTCGTCCCAGAGTTACTTGTCCCAGAGTTACTCGTCCCAGAGTTACTCCTCCAGATTTACTTTGCCAAGAATAAGTCTTTGTTGAAATGGTCAAATGTCAGAACTTG
Organism: Vicia villosa; assembly: GCF_029867415.1. NCBI lineage: Eukaryota > Viridiplantae > Streptophyta > Magnoliopsida > Fabales > Fabaceae > Vicia > Vicia villosa. The sequence goes on along the minus strand of NC_081183.1, from coordinate 60,363,789 downwards.
CAGATTGTCAGCAGTACCAAGTCAAGCCAAGACCAAGTCCAAAGCTGCCAGCACTTCTCATGAGAAACTCTCGGCACTTCCTTCTCACTTTGCTTTGCTCTATAAATACAAGACTTATGCTTCATTCTCATGCACCGAAAATATCCACAAGCATACAAAGAAAACCAAAGTCTTTATTCACAAAGCAATCATACTCTCTATATATTATCTTTAGCTCTCACTACCATACAGTGATCAAAATATATTAAGAGTTATCATACACATTCTATATTTAAATACTCACTGCCATATGGAGAGTATTTAGGAACTTATTGTAAACCTACTAAGATCACAAAGTATATCATAGATATACAAACCAATCATTTTGTAAGCTATCTGTAAGCTATACCATTCAGAAGTGTAAGCCTGGTGAGGCTAAGAATACATAGAAGAAAAAGCCATTGTAAGAAGTATTTGATAAAGGATAATCTCACAGGGTGTGGGGACTGGACTAGCCAAGTTGGTGAACCAGGATAAGTTTTCTTGTGTTCTTTAGTTATTGTCTTGTTCTTATATTATTCATACAATATATTTTATCACACACATTAACACTAATTATTTAAACCTCTAAAGACATTACTAATCACTTTCTTCTTATTAAAGGCAACCTTTTTAAATACTAAGATAAATTTTAAAAGGGACACAATCCAACCCCCCTTGTTGTGTCGCACCTTATTCCATCAATTGGTATCAGAGCTCCGGGCTCTGAATATACAGAACACTTAACCGTGTTAGAGTTAATCGATCAAACAGGAAATGGCTGATACAAAGTTTATAGCTGAAGGAGGATCATCACATAGGCCTCCTTACTTTAATGGTTCTGACTACTACTACTGGAAAGGTAAGATGAGATTGTTTCTACTATCTCAAGATAACAACATGTGGTCTATGGTTGAAAATGGCAACTACACACCAATGACTACTGCAACAGACACAGTTGCGTCAGTTCCAAAAATTCAGTCACAATGGACAAAAGAAGAAAACGACAAGGTACTACTAAAATCTAAAGCTCAATTTATATTATCATGTGCTCTTAGCAGGGAAGAATACGACCGGATAGAAGAATGCACAACTGCCAAAGAAATCTGGGATGCTCTCAAAATACATCATGAAGGAACAAATCATGTTAAAGAAGAAAGAATTGATCTAGGAGTCAGGAAATTTGAAACCTTTGAGATGAAGGAAGAAGAAACCATAGATGAAATGTTCTCTAGATTCACTATAATTGTCAATGAACTAAGATCACTGGGAAAAGCTTATTCTGCTCATGAAAGAATTAGAAAAATTCTAAGATGTCTCCCAAAGATTTGGAGACCTATGGTAACAGCTATCTCACAAGCAAAAGATCTAAAGATTCTACAAGTTGAAGAACTTATAGGATCTCTTCGTGCTCATGAAAGTATCCTCAATGAAGATAAACCACAAAGAAAAGGTAAAATGATAGCTCTTAAAACCTCTCATAATTCTGCATCTCAAATCTCCACCTCACAAGGAATAACTGAAGAAGAGACCGGATTTCTATCTGAGGATGAAAATGATTTGGCTTTAATCTCTAGAAGAATTCAACAAATGATTTTAAAAAGAAATCAAAACAGAAAGTCATTTCAACCCAGGAAAGATTACCAGAAACCTGAGATTGATAAAAGCAAGATTACATGTTATGGATGCAACAAACTTGGACACTTCAAAACAGAATGCCCACTCAAAACTCATAGGAATTTTTCCTCTAAAAAGAAATCTATGCTTGCACAATGGGATGACTCAGAGAACTCTAACTCTGAAGCTGAAGATGAGGAAGCTAACCTATGCCTGATGACTAACTCCGATTCTGAAGAGGTAAGTACACTAAACTCCTGTTATACTTGCAAAGATATAGGAATTTTATTTGACAACCTATTAGAAGATTCAAATATCTTAACTCAAAAATGCTTATTTCAAAAAGAACAAATTCATACTCTTAAAACTGAAAAAGAAGATCTAATAAAATCTAACTTAAAACATTTAGAAACCATTAAGGAGTTACAAAAGGCATATTCTTATTTGTCATTACATCAGAAAGTTATTAATGAAAAAATCAAACCTCTTAACAATCAAGATAAAATTTAAAGTCTTGAAAATCAAGTAGAAACTCTCACCAAAGATATAACCTCCTTTGTAAAATCTACTGAAACATTTCAAAAAATAATGGGATCTCAATCAGGGGTCTTTGATAAAGCTGGATTAGGATTTAAACAATCTGAAAATCAAATGATTTATGAGAATTTTTTTCTTCCAAATAAAAATAGAACCAAGACTCAAACAAAAGAAAAAACTATTTTACAGGAGAAAAACATTATCAAACCAAAATGTTGTTATTGCAAGAAAACCAATCATCTTGAAAAACATTGTTATTTCAAAAAGAAAACCAATATATCAAATTATCATATTTCTAACAACAAAGGACCCAAAGAAATATGGGTACCTAAAAGATTACTAACACATAATGCAGGAATGTCTTCTGACCCTCAAGAAAAAGCCTTGGTACTTGGACAGTGGCTGCTCAAGACATATGACTGGAGATAGGGAAAGTTTTGTCTCTTTCAAAAATAAAGAAGGAGGAACTGTAACCTTTGGAAACAATGATAAAGCAATGTTGTGAAAAACGATACCAATAACAAAGTATAATAGGGAATTATGGAAGAGAATAAGAACACAAGAATTGGTTATAACTGCTATTCTTTCACTTTCTCTTAGAACAAGATTACAAGTTTACAAGAATAACAAATAACCTCTCTCACCCTAAATTAGGATTTGCAGCTTAGCAATGATGAGAGACTAGTATGCTATTTATAATAAAACCTAACATACTAACTAATGGGCTTTTTCAGCAAGGCCCATTACACAAGCCAACTTAATAAACAAGCTAACTTAACAAATTAGGGTTTAAACACTAAAACCTAATTTAACATGCTAACAACCCTAGCATCTTCGACATCTGCATGCTAGACCCATCTTCGACTACAGCATGCACACTTCGACACCAGCATGTGAACAATCCTTCGACTTCATGCTTAACTCTGTCGAACTGTCGAACCAAGAAGCTACCCTTCGACAATACTAGAGTTCGATCCAATATCTCACAAATCTCCACCTTGGACCTAACTCTACAACGTCAAGGAACAGACTAGCTTTCTTCATGCAGCTTTATCAACTGCATACAGTGGAAAAACTTGCAACTCGGCAATGTCTTGGTGATCATATCAGCAACATTGTCTTCAGTCGAAACCTTCAGCACCTGGACTTCTCCACGCTCGATTACTCCTCTGACGAAATGCAACCTCACATCAATGTGCTTAGTTCGCTCATGATAGGCTGAATTCTTTGACAGGTGTATTGCACTTTGACTATCACATTTAACAGTGATACCTCGACCTTGAAGTTTCAGCTCTTTCGCAAAACCTTCAAGCCACAATGCTTCTTTCACAGCTTCAGTGAGAGCAATATATTCCGCTTCAGTGGTTGATAGAGCAACAACCTTCTGAAGAGTTGCTTTCCAACTAATTGCTGTGCCAAACATAGTGAAAACATATCCAGAAATAGACTTTCTAGAATCCATACAACCTGCATAATCAGAGTCGACATATCCTTCTATTGCTGCTTTACTATCTTCACCCAAGGCTCCACCATAAATTAAGACTCTGTTTAGAGATCCATTTATGTACCTTAGAATCCACTTCAATGCTTGCCAGTGAGCCTTTCCAGGATTCGCCATGTACCTGCTTACAAGACTTACTGCGTATGCTATGTCGGGTCTAGTACAGACCATAACATACATCAAAGAACCAACTATATTAGCATATGGGATGCTATTCATATAGGCTCTTTCGACATCAGTACTGGGACACTGATCAATACTCAGCTTGAATTGAGGGTTTGTTGGAGTCACAACTGACTTCGAATTCGACATACCAAACTTTTCAAGAATCTTCCGTAGATATGCCTCTTGAGATAGACATAACTTCGACTTCTTTCTATCTCTTCGAATGTCAATTCCAAGAATCCTGGAAGCAGCTCCCAGATCCTTCATATCGAACTCCTTATTGAGTTCAGCCTTCACCCTCATCACATCTTCAACATTGTTGCTTGCTATGAGAATATCATCCACATAAAGCAACAAAATAACAAATGAATTACCAGGTCGAAATCTGAAGTAAACGCAGTGGTCGAACTGACTTCTAATGAAACTTATGCGTGCCATGAACTTGTCGAATCTCCTATTCCACTGTCGAGGAGATTGTTTCAGCCCATACAAAGATCTCTTTAACTTGCACACATAATCTTCCTTCCCCTTTTCGACATACCCTTCAGGTTGCCTCATCAGGATCGTTTCATCTAGATCACCATACAAGAACGCAGTCTTCACATCCATCTGTTCCAGTTCAAGATCGAACTGTGCCACCATGGCAAGCAACATTCGAATGGACCTATGCTTCACAACAGGAGAAAACACATCATTGAAGTCGACACCTTCTTTCTGAGTGAAACCCCTTGCAACTAACCTTGCCTTGTATCTTTTCGACGTCACTCCTTCAATTCCTTCCTTAACTTTGAAAATCCATTTACAGCTCACTAACCTTGCCCCAACAGGTTTCTTGATCAGTTCCCAAGTATGATTATCATGAAGAGATTTCATCTCATCATCCATGGCCTTCAGCCATTCAGTCTTATTTCGACTCCTCATAACTTCCTTATAGTCTCTAGGTTCTTCGTCTAGAACCTCACTTGCAGAGATTAAGGCATAAGCTATAAGATCTGCATATCCAAGTCTCTGAGGTGGCTTGATGACTCTTCTCGACCTATCTCTCGACAATAGGTAGTCATCGTCAGTTTCCTCAACTTCAGCATCTTCTGCTTCTTCTTCGACTTCATCTGGGATATGCAATTCAGCATCAACATGCTCCACCTCAACAGGAATCTCTACCTGTTCCAGCTCTTCGTCAGATGTTTCTGTACTTTGACCAACATCATTAGTTTTCTTAAAAGCCATTTCAGCTTCATTGAAAACTACATCTCGACTGGTGATACACCTCCTGTGACCTGGCTCTAGGCACCATAGCCTATAAGCTTTGACTCCTTCAGGGTATCCCATGAACATGCATTTCAGAGCTCTAGGTTCGACCTTGTCTTGCCTAATGTGAGCATAGGCTACGCAGCCAAATACTCTCAGTTTGTCGAGATCTGGTGGATGTCCCGACCAAACTTCTTCAGGTGTCTTCATATCTAACACTGTCGAAGGACATCTGTTTATCAGATATGTTGTTGTCGAAACAGCCTCAGCCCAGAACACCTTTGTTAACCCCGCACTAGTCAACATGCATCTGACTCTCTCCAAAATAGTTCGATTAAACCTTTCAGCCAAACCATTTTGCTGTGGAGTACCTGCAGTAGTTCTATGCCTTGCAATACCAGAGACAGCACAAAAACTGTCGAATGCTTCATTGCAAAATTTAAGGCCATTGTCGGTTCTCAACCTCTTGACCTTTCTGCCAGTCTGATTTTCAACCAGAGTCTTCCAACTTTTGAAATTCTCAAAAGTTTCATCCTTAGTCTTCTGGATGAATACCCATAATTTTCTGGAATAATCATCTACTATGGATAGAAAATACCTTGCTCCTGAATGTGATGGACACCTTGCAGGCCCCCAAAGATCAGCATGGATGTAATCAAGGGATCCATGTGTTCTTTGTTTGCCTTTGTTGAACTTCACTCTGCAAGATTTTCCAAGTACACAGGGTTCACAAAACTTCAGCTTTTCGACTTTGTCTCCACCAAGCAGATTTTGTTTCCATAACTCGACCAGACCCCTTTCACTGACATGGCCCAATCTCATGTGCCAGATTTCTGTTTTCGACAAAGGTTTCGTGGATGCAACATTTGTCGAACCACTTACAACTTCAGCCTCAAGGGTATACAAGTCTTGTTTCTTCACGCCTCTCAAGACTTCCTTCGAACCCTTCATGACTCTTAGGATACTTTTCTCTCCTTGGAAAACATATCCTTTCTTGTCGAATTCACCAAGAGAAAGCAAATTTCTCTTCAAATCAGGAACATACCTGACTTCAGTCAACAACCTTATTGACTCATCATGGAGCTTGAATCTCACAGATCCAACACCTGCAATCTTGCAAGCCTTGTTGTTTCCCAGCAATACTGATCCACCATCTTGATCACATAATTCCTCGAACAAGTCTTTGTTTGGAGTCATGTGCCAAGTGCAACCTGAATCCATAATCCACTCCTTATTAGAGTCACTGCTTGAAACCACAAGAACATCAGATGATTCGAAATCATCTTGAACAATGGCAGCGTTGCCATTATCCTTACCTCCATGATATTTCAAGCGTTCAGGGCACACCTTTCTTGTGTGACCCTCCTTCTTACAATGGTAGCATCGAATGCCAGATGCTTCGCCACTGTAAGTCTTCGACTGGCTTTTGCCTTTCTTCTTGTCGAACTTACCATCCTTTCGTAAGAGTTTTCCTTTAACGGCCAAACCTTCGCCAACAGTCGAAGGTTTATGCTCCTTTCGTTCATTCAAGTCCTTAGAGTACAAGGCTGATTGAACTTCTTCAAACGTCAGGGACTCCCTTCCATACAAGAGAGTTTCTTTGAAGTGAGCATGTGATCGAGGCAAAGAACACAATAGTAACAGCGCTTGATCTTCATCATCGATCTTCACATCAATATTTTCAAGATCAAGAATCAGCTTGTTGAACATATCCAACTGCTCAGCCAATACTTTGTCTTCAATCATCTTGAATGAATACAAAGCTTGCTTCAGGTAGAGTCGATTTACCAGCGATTTGGTCATATAAAAACTTTCAAGTTTCACCCATAACCCTGATGCCGTCGTCTCCTTTGATACCTGCCGGAGAACCTTATCACCAAGGCTCAACAAAATTGCGCTGTGTGCTTTCTCGATCATATTCGTCTTCTCCGCTGCCGTCAATTCTGCATTCATGGCTGCCTCTCCCTTCAACGCTTCCAAACAACCCTGCTGAACCAGTAGAGCTTTCATCTTCAAGCGCCACAGACCGAAATCATTCACTCCGGTGAACTTTTCAATCTCATACTTTGTTGAAGGCATCTTCTCCACGCTCACCGCACCAATTTGTTGTGAAAAACGATACTAATAACAAAGTATAATAGGGAATTATGGAAGAGAATAAGAACACAAGAATTGGTTATAACTGCTATTCTTTCACTTTCTCTTAGAACAAGATTACAAGTTTACAAGAATAACAAATAACCTCTCTCACCCTAAATTAGGATTTGCAGCTTAGCAATGATGAGAGACTAGTATGCTATTTATAATAAAACCTAACATACTAACTAATGGGCTTTTTCAGCAAGGCCCATTACACAAGCCAACTTAATAAACAAGCTAACTTAACAAATTAGGGTTTAAACACTAAAACCTAATTTAACATGCTAACAACCCTAGCATCTTCGACATCTGCATGCTAGACCCATCTTCGACTACAGCATGCACACTTCGACACCAGCATGTGAACAATCCTTCGACTTCATGCTTAACTCTGTCGAACTGTCGAACCAAGAAGCTACCCTTCGACAATACTAGAGTTCGATCCAATATCTCACAAGCAAAAATCAAAGGTATTGGTTCCATAGGTAAAAAAGGTAATATCTTTATAAACAATGTGCAATATGTGGAAGGATTAAAACACAATCTTCTTAGCATTAGTCAACTATGTGATGATGGCTATGAAGTTAGTTTTAATCAAAATTCATGCATTGTAAAAATCCCATCTTCTGACAAAATTCTTTTTCTAGGAAAAAGGCACAAAAATCTTTACACATTTTATTTAGATGATCTTTCATCTGAATCTTGCCTTTTATCTAGGGAAAAGGATAAGTGGCTATGGCACAGAAGATGTGGTCATACAAGTATGAAAAATATTTCAACACTTTCAAAATTAGATCTTGTTAGAGGTCTTCCTAAACTCAATTTTGAAAAAGACTTAATTTGTGAAGCTTGCATAAAAGGCAAACAGGTCAAAAGTAGTTTTCATTCAAAAATATTGTGTCAACACACAAACCTTTGGAACTCCTTCATATTGATTTATTTGGTCCTGTAAAAACTTCAAGTCTAAGTGGAAAAAGATATGGCTTTGTCATTGTTGATGATTTCTCAAGGTACACATGGGTACTTTTCTTAAAAAATAAAGATGACTCTTTTGAAGCATTCAAAATCTTTTGCAAAAAAGTTCAAAATGAAAGAAACTCAAATATTGTTGCTGTAAGAAGTGATCATGGAGGAGAATTTGAAAATATTTCCTTTAAAACCTTCTTTGATGAAAATGGTATATCTCACAATTTCTCCTGTCCAAGAACACCTCAACAAAATGGTGTTGTAGAAAGGAAAAATAGAAATTTACAAGAAATGGCTAGAACTATGATAAATGAATCAAATGTTGAAAAATATTTCTGGGCTGAAGCTATCAATACTTCTTGCTATGTTTTAAATGGAGTAACCATAAGGAAAATTTTGAAGAAAACTCCTTATGAACTATGGAAAAATAGAACTCCAAATATTTCATATTTTCATATCTTTGGATGCTATTGCTATATTCTTAACAACAAAGATTCTCTAGGAAAATTTGATTCAAAATCTGACAAAGGCATCTTTCTTGGTTATTCCTCAACATCAAAAGGTTACCGAATTTACAATTTGAAAAATCAATGTGTAGAAGAAAGCATGCATGTTATGTTTGATGAACTAAATGTTGCAGCTTTAGAAAATTCTCACGAGGATGAAGTAACCGATTTAGAAGCAATTCCTAACACTCAACCAACAGATACAAGCAACACTATGAACATTATCCAAGAAGCTAAAAACAACTCTGAACAACCTACAACAAATCCTCCAAAAGGATGGAAAAGTGTAATTGATCATCCTCATGAACAAATAATAGGAGACACCTCTGATCAGGTAAGAACTAGAAATTTCTTTAAAGATAACTCTAATAACATGGCAATGATATCTCAGGTAGAACCAAAGAATATCAATGATGCATTAAAAGATGAATCTTGGATGGAAGCCATGACAGAAGAATTATCTCAGTTTGAGAAAAGCCAAGTTTGGAAACTAGTTCCTTACCCTCAAGATAAAACTATTATTGGTACAAGATGGGTGTTCAGAAATAAACTTGATGAAAATGGAAAAGTAATCAGAAACAAAGCTAGACTCGTAGCTCAAGGTTATAATCAACAAGAAGGTATAGATTATGATGAAACATATGCACCCGTGGCAAGGTTAGAAGCTATTCGAATTCTTTTAGCATATGCTGCTCATAAAAATATTAAACTCTTTCAAATGGATGTAAAAAGTGCATTTTTAAATGGGTTCCTAAACGAGGAAGTATATGTTCATCAACCACCTGGTTTTGAAAAACATTCTCATCCTAATCACGTTTTTAAACTAACAAAAGCATTATATGGTCTTAAACAAGCTCCTAGAGCTTGGTATGAAAGACTTAGTATTTTTCTCATTAAAAATGATTTTCTCAGAGGAAAAATTGATACAACTCTTTTCAAAAAATCACACAAAAACGACTTAATAATAGTTCAAGTTTATGTTGATGACATCATATTTGGGTCAACCAATGAAAAAATGTGTGATGATTTTTCAAAACTGATGCAAAGTGAATTTGAAATGAGTATGATGGGTGAACTCAACTTCTTTCTGGGTTTACAAATAAAACAACTCAAAAATGGCATTTTCATATGTCAAGAAAAATACATTAAAGATTTATTAAAAAAATTTGGAATGAATGAAGCAAAAATTATGGTAACACCTATGCATCCATCTTCTAATCTTGATAAAGATGAACAAGGACTATCCGTATCAGAAAAAGAATATCGAGGTATGATTGGTTCATTATTATATTTAACTGCCAGTAGACCTGACATTGTCTTTTCAGTAGGTCTTTGTGCACGTTTTCAAACTGACCCTAAGGAATCACATTTGACTGCTGTCAAACGCATCTTTCGATATCTCGTTGGTACCACTGACATTGGTTTATGGTATGAAAAAGGAAATCACATCAACTTAATAGCTTACTGTGATGCTGACTATGCTGGAGACAAAATAGAAAGAAAAAGTACAAGTGGAGCCTGTCAATTTCTAGGACAAGCTCTTATTACATGGTCTTGCAGAAAACAAAATACAATTGCTCTATCAACAACTGAAGCAGAATATGTGTCTGCCGCAAATTGCTGCTCACAAATTTTATGGATAAAAAATCAACTAGAAGACTACTCACTTCAATACTCCAAGGTATCAATTTTTTGTGATAATACTAGTGCTATAAACTTGTCAAAAAATCCTATTCAACACTCGAGATCTAAACACATTGAAATAAAACATCATTTTATTAGAGATCATGTTCAGAAAGAAAATATAGAACTCATTTTTGTAGATACAGAAAACCAATTAGCAGATATTTTCACCAAACCTCTAGTGGAAGATAGATTTAATTTTCTAAAATCAAAATTATCTATTATCAAAATACCTAAGTAAATATTTTTTTATATATTAGGTAATAAAATAAAAAAAAATTAAATAATAAATAAAAAAAATATATCACGTGTGTTTTTCTTGAGTATATATATATATATATATATATATATATATATATATATATATATATATATATATATATATATATATATATATATATATATATTTTTGCTCTTAGTAATATATATATCAGATTTTTATATTAATCAAAATATTGCCTATATTAGAGTTTTCAAAAATTCACGTGTGGTTTCTCATTGTCTTTCTCGTTTCTCTATATCTCTTCATCATTACAAAAAAAGCTGCCTCTTCCCATACCAATCAAATCAGCACACCTTCTACCAACTTCCCATCAAATCCTTGCTCTTCCCAACGATCTCTAATGATTCAACTTAATCTCTCTTAAATCTTTCAAATGGTATTCAAAGTTATAACTACCATTGTTCCATTTGCTGATACTATATTCTCTCTTCCTTCCAAAACACAGAAAACCCTCTCCATGGAAAAACCACCCACCAAGCGTCGCACCACCACCACTCGACAAAAAACGACCATGAAAACCACTGACTCTTGACCAACACCCACCACTCCCACCCGTCGCTCAGCACGACATGCAAACATCTCTCACGTTCCAACTCCCTCTGAGCAAACTACAGAAGAATCTCAAAACCCTAATCTTCCTCTTCCCTCAACCCAGATCGTCTCTGCTCCTCAATCCACCAAACCATCCTCCTCACACGTTTCCACTCAATCAAGCGAAGGAACCTCTCTCGTCTCCTCGTCTTTCCAAGCTTATGACCATCCATCTGAAATCTCAACAAAAGAATTCATCTCTGATAATGATGTTCGCTCTCTCTACAATGAAAAATGGCGTTCACTCCCTATTGTTGCCGGAAAAACCGTCGACTTGGATAGTTACTCTATCTGGGGTTACGACATAAACGAACTCGCAATAGCCACAGGTTGGACCAACTTTCTCCAACTCTCTAATGTCTTCTACCCTAGACTAGTTAGAAATTTTTTTGCTGCTATTAAACCCTCTGAAAGTGATACACAACTAATCTCATCTGTAAAGGGTCGTCAAATAACCCTAACTCCAGAGCTCCTTTGCGACATTTTGCATGTCCCAAACAATGGACTTCATCTCTTTAATGATGACTGACCCTCATCTTATGACCTAGACATTGAATCCTACAGACTCTCCATCACCAAACATCAAACTGACCGTTTTGTGTCTGCCAACCTTGAACCCCTCAGCCATATCATTCATAACTTCTGCATTCACACTATCCTTCCAAGAAAAGGCAGTATGGAACGAATCACTGATAAAGACCTCCTTGTTATCTATCATTTCTCAAAGAAAACTCCTCTCAATATAGGATATTTGGTGCTCAACTATATCAAACACACTGGTCTTAGAGCAAGAAGCGCCCCCTATGGTATGCTTCTTACCAAAATATTCAAGCACTTTAATGTTCCTCTGGACGATGAGGACTCCTTCGAGATCAACAAAATCCTGGATGCCTCCAAGTTGAAGCGCATGAAAATTCCTTCACTCAAGCGTGCACCATCACCTAAACCTGAGGCCAAATCAAAGCGCAGGCGTCTTGTTAAGCAATATGCTCCAACTGAACCTTTAACAACAGGTACTGAATCTCCTAACTCTCCAAACAGCCTGACCACAAATTCTCCCATTCCATTATCTGTGGCTCTTCCAAACACTGCTGACCTAGAATCCCCACAAGACCCCTCACCGATCTCTCCTCATGCCTCTAAATCCGTATCTCCAAACCCAAAGGAAACAAATAAACAATCTCCTGTAATCACACAATGCATTGACCTCACATCTACATCACCAATCCCAGTAGAATCCTCACCACAAACAGTTGTCATCACTCAAGCTCCAGTTTCTCTCCAAACTGAAACTCTCTCAAATGTTTCAAGTCCTCCAACCCTAGAGACTTCTAACACTGACATGATCAACATTTTCGCTCTTGAAAACCTTCTCTCAAGTCCTCCTAGTGCTTCAGCTCATCAACCACCCTCACCAATATCTCCTCACACTCCTGCTTCAGCTCAGCTGTCCTCACTCATATCCATGCTTGAGGCTGAATTATTAACTCCACCCACTTCAAATCAACAAACTTCAATTATTCCCCATGTTGCCACATACACTTCCCCTACTATGACAACAAATCCTCTCTCCACGACCTCACCTCTGAACTCTCCAAATTCCTACAAAGAACCTTCTCCTAGAAGAATTCAACTCTCCTCCATCAATCATACAGACTCCAATGATCTCACTGCTCAGATTGAAGCTTTTTTTAATAACTCCGTTCAGCTATCTGAACAAGATGATCCTATAGAATCACACGCCATGCCTTCTGTTCCACAACCTGATCCTTATGTCTTCCAAACAAACTCTCCAATATTTTCTTCTCCAAAGGAAGATGATGATAACTCCTTCAATGTTCAAACACTGCTTGCTCCGAGGTATGACTCATCACCTCCTAGAAACACCACCGATAATTCCAATACCCTTCCTCAGATTCCCATCACTTCCATCACATCCTCATTTTTTAACAACTTCCCCAGCATTGGTAATCGTCCTCCCGTTTATCCTCGATCTGCAACCTCATCTGAAACGGTTAACCCCCATCAGGGCGTCAACCTTCGATCCTACACAGCTCTCCAAAAGCAGTTAATGGCTTACCAAAAATTCTGGATTGATTATGTCACTGAACAAGTATGCCCGAGGTTTCCAGGAATGCCTCCTCCGGATCCCTCTCAGATTCAGTTTCCATTTCTGCCATTATCTTCTGAGGCAACATCTGATGATGAACAATCTGGTTCTTAATCTTCTCGTCCTCTATCTTTTGGTGCCCCCTTTCTTTTTGTATGTTTGACAAAAGGGGGAGAACAAGCTTTGACCAAAGCTTTGTCTTGTTTAAGTTCTTTGTACTTTATTTATCTTTAGTTCACTAGGACTTTGCATTATATTTAGCAGTAATCCTCTAGGATTTTTTTGTGTTTGTGTATCAAAATATTGATGTAAATCAATTAATATATTGTTCCTCAAACATTAATAAAAAACTGCTATCTAATCAACATGTGTTTCAAATGCTGATAAATTTATTTACTATATATGAACTAATATTGAGGGGAGCATTTGCCCTTTCAAAGTATGCATCTTTTCAGGGGGAGTTTCAAAGTCCTTACTCAAAGAAATTAAAATAAAAAGTTTGTCACCATTCAAAAAGGGGGAGAATGTTGAAACATATTCTGTTAATGTTTTGAATATTACAAACTATTTTATCTAAAGAAACTCCAAAGTGATTTCATCAATTTATCATCTAAATATTTTATGGTCTCTATCAAACAAAGAGTTAAAATGATGATTCAAGACTGTGCTGACAAAGAACAAAGCTTTAAGAACATATGGATTCTCAGAAGTTAAATAAGTTACTCTCCAGAATTATGGCCCCAGAGTTACTCTCCAGAATCATGGTCCCAGAGTTACTAGTCCCAGAGTTACGTGTTCCAGAGTTACTAGTCCCAGAGTTACTCTCCAGAATTATGGCCCCAGAGTTACTCTCCAGAATCATGGTCCCAGAGTTACTAGTCCCAGAGTTACGTGTTCCAGAGTTACTCGTCCCAGAGTTACTCGTCCCAGAGTTACTTGTCCCAGAGTTACTCGTCCCAGAGTTACTCCTCCAGATTTACTTTGCCAAGAATAAGTCTTTGTTGAAATGGTCAAATGTCAGAACTTGCAGATTGTCAGCAGTACCAAGTCAAGCCAAGACCAAGTCCAAAGCTGCCAGCACTTCTCATGAGAAACTCTCGGCACTTCCTTCTCACTTTGCTTTGCTCTATAAATACAAGACTTATGCTTCATTCTCATGCACCGAAAATATCCACAAGCATACAAAGAAAACCAAAGTCTTTATTCACAAAGCAATCATACTCTCTATATATTATCTTTAGCTCTCACTACCATACAGTGATCAAAATATATTAAGAGTTATCATACACATTCTATATTTAAATACTCACTGCCATATGGAGAGTATTTAGGAACTTATTGTAAACCTACTAAGATCACAAAGTATATCATAGATATACAAACCAATCATTTTGTAAGCTATCTGTAAGCTATACCATTCAGAAGTGTAAGCCTGGTGAGGCTAAGAATACATAGAAGAAAAAGCCATTGTAAGAAGTATTTGATAAAGGATAATCTCACAGGGTGTGGGGACTGGACTAGCCAAGTTGGTGAACCAGGATAAGTTTTCTTGTGTTCTTTAGTTATTGTCTTGTTCTTATATTATTCATACACTATATTTTATCACACACATTAACACTAATTATTTAAACCTCTAAAGACATTACTAATCACTTTCTTCTTATTAAAGGCAACCTTTTTAAATACTAAGATAAATTTTAAAAGGGACACAATCCAACCCCCCTTGTTGTGTCGCACCTTATTCCATCATTGGTATGTTAATTTATAAATTGTGTGAAACCTAACTTGATATAATGATTCTATGTATGATTCTATGAACGGGTATGAAGATAGCATATGATTTGATGAATGTATGTTGATTTTGTGAAACCCTAACTTTGCAGATTATGCTAGAATTTATGAAAGTGATTTAGGAGTTATGTATTGATGTTTATCATTGTCTATATGTGATGTATATATGATATAAGCATGAAATTCATGATAAAATATGAACTGGGATTGATTTTGGGTGAAAATGGGAGAAGGGAGATTGTTGTCATCGCAGTAGTATGTTACAGAATTCGCAGTGCGTGCGTCGCGTGTGTGCAGGGCGCGTAGCGCGCTAATGAAAAGCACGCAGACTTCTTAACAGAAGGTAGCACACTTAGTGCATGCTTCTAGGCGCGTAGCACGGATGTGCTGGAAGTGAAACATTTTTATTTTCTTGAATTGGCTTGGGAGTTTACATGCTATCGATTTATGAATAATTATCATGAGTTTAGATTCATTGCTTGGTGTGTATTGAGTGGTGTATGGATGAAATTTCACGAGAAACATAATACTTGAAACATAATACTTCTTCAGGTGTCTTCATATCTAACGCTGTCGAAGGACATCTGTTTATCAGATATGTTGCTGTCGAAACAGCCTCGGCCCAGAACACCTTCTATAACCCAGCACTAGTCAACATGCATCTGACTCTCTCCAAAATAGTTCGATTAAACCTTTCGGCCAAACCATTTTGCTGTGGAGTATCTGCAGTAGTTCTGTGCCTTGCAATACCAGAGGCAACACAAAAGCTGTCGAACGCCTCATTGCAAAATTTAAGGCCATTATCAGTTCTCAACCTCTTTACCTTCCTGCCAATCTGATTTTCAACCAGAGTCTTCCAACTTTTGAAATTCTCAAAATTTTCATCCTTAGTCTTCTGGATGAATACCCATAACTTCCTGGAATAATCATCAACTATGGATAGAAAATACCTTGCTCCTGAATGTGACGGACACCCTGCAGGCCCCCAAAGATCAGCATGGATGTAATCAAGGGATCCATGTGTTCTTTGTTTGCCTTTGTTGAACTTCACTCTACAAGATTTTCCAAGTACACAGGGTTCACAAAACTTCAGCTTTTTGACTTTGTCTCCACCAAGCAGATTTTGTTTCCCTAATTCGACCAGACCCCTTTCACTTACATGGCCCAATCTCATGTGCGAAATTTCTGTCTTCGACAACGGTTTCGTGGATGCAACATTTGTCGAACCACTTACAACTTCAGCCTCAAGGGTATACAAACCTTGTTTCTTCACGCCTCTCAAGACTTCCTTCGACCCCTTCATGACTCTTAGGATACTTTTCTCTCCTCGGAAAACATATCCCTTCTTGTCGAATTCACCAAGAGAAAGCAGATTTCTCTTCAAATCAGGAACATACCTGACTTCAGTCAACAACCTTATTGACTCATCATGGAGCTTGAATCTCACAGATCCAACACCTGCAATCTTGTAAGCTTTGTTGTTTCCCAGCAGTACTGATCCACCATCTTGATCACATAATTCCTCGAACAAGTCTTTGTTTGGAGTCATGTGCCAAGTGCAACCTGAATCCATAATCCACTCTCTCTCGAGTCACTACTTGAAACCACAAGAACATGAGATGATTCGAAATCATCTCGAACAATGGCTGCATTGCCATTATCCTTACCTCCATGATCTTTCAGGCGTTCAGGGCACAACTTTCTTGTATGACCATCCTTCTTACAATGATAGCATCAAATGCCGGATGCTTCGGCACTGTAAGACTTCGACTGGCCTTTGCCCTTCTTCTTGCCGAACTTACCATCCTTTCGCAGGAATTTTCCTTTAACGGCCAAACCTTCACCAACAGTCGAAGATTTATGCTCCTTTCGTTCGTTCAAGTCCTTAGAATACAGGGCCTATTGAACTTCTTCAAAGGTCAGGGACTCCCTTCCATACACGAGAGTTCTCTCTGAAGTGAGCATGTGATCGAGGCAAAGCGCACCATAGTAACAACGCTTGATCTTCATCATCGATCTTCACATTAATATTTTCAAGATCAAGAATCAGCTTGTTGAACATATCCAACTACTCAGCCAACACTTTTTCTTCAATCATCTTGAATGAATACAAAGGTTGCTTCAGGTAGAGTCGATTTACCAGCGATTTTGGTCATATACAAACTTTCAAGTTTCACCCATAACCCTAATGTCGTCGTCTCCTTTGATACCTGTGTGAGAACCTTATCACCAAGGCTCAACAAAATTGTGCTGTGTGCTTTCTCGATCATAGTCGTCTTCTCCCTTGCCGTTAATTCAGCATTCATGGCTGCCTCTCCCTTCAACGCTTCCAAGCAACCCTGCTTCAAGCGCCACAGACCGAAATCATTCACTCCGGTGAAATTTTCAATCTCATACTTTGAAGGCATCTTCTCCATGCTCACCGCACCAATTTGTTGTGAATTCAATGCCAAGAACAAAGTATAATACAAGGGAAGAATAAAGAACAAGGAAGAAGAAGAACATAAGAATTGGTTATAACTGTATTCTTTTACTTTCTCTTATAAAACAAGATTACAAGTTTACAAGAATAACAAATAACCTCGCTCACCCTAAATTAAGATTTGCTGTATGCAATGATGAGAGACTAGTATGCTATTTATAATAAAACCTAACATACTAACTAATGAGCTTTTACCGCAAGACCCATTACACAAGCCAACTTATTAGACAAGCTAACTTAACAAATTAGGGTTTAAACACTAAAACCTAATTTAACTTGCTAACAACCCTAGCATATTCGACACAAGCATTTGAACAACATTCGACTTCATGCTTAATCCTGTCGAACCAAGAAGCTACCGTTCGACCATACTAGAGTTCGATCCAATATCTCACAATTGAAATTTATAGTATATATATATATATATATAAAAGTTGTAATTAAATATTTAAAAATTATAAAAATAAATACTATATCGAAAAAATATTATTTCATTTCTCCATTAAAAACAAAATCATTACATTTTTCTATTAACATTCACAAAATATTAAATGTAATCTAATACATTATAAGACACACTGAAAACGAATTACCAAATTTTCAATATCAACACTTTCATGAGTTAGAGTCTGTTTGGTAAGACGCAAAAAAGAGCTTTTAGCTTTTAGCTTTTCAGCTAACATTAATGAAAAAGCACTGTTTGGTAATGCTATTTTAGCTTTTAGCTTGTAGCTTTTTTACTAGCTTTTAGCTTTTTTATCAAAAGCTATTTGAAGTAGCTTTTGAACTTGTAGCTTTTAGCTTGTGACTTTTTTTTCCATTTATACCCTTATTACTTTAATAAAATATTATTATTCTTATTAATTAAAATGATCATTTATGTCATTTTGTATCTATCAGCTAATGAAACAGCTAATTTACCAAACACTCATGTTAGCTTATCAGCTATCAGTCACCAGCTAAAAGCTACCAGTCACCAGCTAAAATCTATCAGCTATCAGCTACCAGCTAGTTTTACCAAACAGAGCCTTAGTAAAATAATTTGCTATATTCTTAAGGTTCCTTTGCTATCTTTCAAACTCCATGTTCCTTTGCTATCTTTCAAATCCGATATCCATGTTCCAACATAGCAACCTCAGTCGCTCCTACAAATAAACCTAAAACAACTAAAATATTAAGATAACTGGAACCTAATTTAATTTTCACCAACATTAATGAATTTAATGAAATTTATAATAAAAGATTTATAAACTAAATCAAACAACATACACCAAAAAATATTGCAAACCTTCAAGATTTTTAAAATTTTCAATATATAAGTTCTTTTATAGCCAAATTAGTTATGCGTAAACATCTGGATTAAATTTGGAAAGAATAAAAACAACCAGAATAAGATTAGATTCACGAAAAAAGTGAAGGAGAAAATACTAATGGACAAATTAAATTTAAAAGAGACAAATCATAATATATTAACAAGTGAGAGTTTTAACTTCAAATAAAAATTCCATTTTCGTAGGGACATAAACTTCAATTAAAATCTTAGTATTCATGATATCCTACTCCAAATCGGGATAAAGGAAAAATTAAACACTAAAACTAACCCAAAAAATAATGCAATCAAAGGCCAAAATAAAATTTTAGCTACTTCGGAAACTAATCCGGCAAGTTACAGTAGGTTGGAGACGTTGTCAGGTCCAATTTATCTAGACCTGCAACACAAAATCAATAATAACATAATCATCGGTGTTTCGTATATATAAACAGAGAAGATTAAAAAGTATCATTTTTGGTAAAGCGAAGAAAATGAAGAAAGAAAAAAAATAAGAAGAAAGGGGAAGCGGAAGAGAGAAGAAGAGAAGAGGA
Organism: Vicia villosa; assembly: GCF_029867415.1. NCBI lineage: Eukaryota > Viridiplantae > Streptophyta > Magnoliopsida > Fabales > Fabaceae > Vicia > Vicia villosa. The sequence goes on along the minus strand of NC_081183.1, from coordinate 60,344,289 downwards.
ATAAAGAGATTGATGAAGAGAAAAATATGTGGAGAATGAGAGGAATGCATTTAGAATTTTAAAAAACAATATCACGCGTAATCACATAAAATTAAATTAAAATTTAGAAAGTTGTACATTGAAAAACAAAATAGATTGAATAGGATGCACAACATTTATTGAAAGACATTTTAAAAAGTGAAAATAAAAATTATAATTTAATAGAAAAAAAATATTTTTTTGGCTTTTCCAAATATCATGCCATTCATTTGATTTCTTCCAATGAGAATACTTAATAATAAATAGCAAAAAAGATATTTTTTGGCTTTTCGAATTATCATGCCAAAAAGATATTTTTTGGCTTTTAAAACACAAATTCAAATTTTGGGTTAAACCAAAAAAGTATCGTAGATTTTTCCAAAACATATTATTTTATTAGTAGATAGTTGATTGATGACACGTAGAGTAATTTGTTACAAAGAAATAAAATGTGTTAAAATATCTCGAAACAAATAATAATTATTTTTGAATAAAAAAGAAAGAAAGAAGTGTCGATTGGAGTACAGAAACAAAACCTCCCAAGACAGCGGTCGATTCGAAAAGCATTATTGTCACCACCATCCCCAGCACCACAATCCACCATTCCCTTTGTCTTTCACATTTTTTCGTTTTACATTTCTGGTCGAATTCCTTTAATAATGGGTGGAAAGGTTAAGATCTGGAATCCCGTGGAAATCGCAGAAGAAGCCAAAAATGATTACGCCTCGCAGATTTTTCCCTCTCTTCTTACAATTGACCCCTCTCTCTCCCTTGCTCAAATGACACCGCTCGTCATGTTTGTAACTCTTTACCTTTCTTCTATCTCTTCATTTCCTTTACATTTTAACTCGTTAGGTTTTGGGGTCTCTTTCCAGATATTTATTTATTTATTTATTTTTCTTTTACTTTCTCATTCGATGCAGTAATCTGTGCAAGGACATGTTCAAGGATTGGTCTAATTTACACGATTCTTGCTTTCAAGTTGACAAGATTTCTGGAGGCATTACTAATTTATGTCAGTTTTTCCTCATCATTTCTCGTTCCCATGCTATTTTCTTGTTCACATATACAACTGAATAATATTTCATGAACTTGTTATTATCTCTCAGTACTGAAGGTTACGGTTCAACAAGGTGATTCTGTAAATGATATTATAACTATCAGATTGTATGGACCCAACACTGAGCATATTATTGATCGCCATCGAGAATTACAGGTTAAGCAAACCTTGTTTTCTTCAACTCAAACCATAAAGTAGATATTTGGAATTATTATTTGACATAATTCATAGTAGGATATTGTAGTATTTTTTATTCATGGTGCTAACCCATATAGTAACAACAATTCCTTCCTTTATTAATTATACTTGTTATTGTTATTTTTATTTAATATATCTTTATAGCCTTCTTTTTGTGGTTAAGGTTAGAGGAGGGGGCATAACAAATATGTATTCTAATGGCTAACTTTAGTTGATTGGAGAAAAATATGAATTCTAATATCTAATTTTAGTTGGTTCTTGAAACTAAATCGGGCAGTAGGATAGATTAATCGCGTCTTTTAATATACTCAATAGCTTACTTGAAGTTTCCTCATTATAATTCCTTGTCAACTCGTGTTTAGGCCATCAAATACATCACTGCTGCAGGATTTGGTGCCAAGTGGCTTGGAATATTTGGAAATGGCATAGTGCAATCTTTTATCAATGCACATACTCTTACACCATCAGGTACAAATGACAATTCCAAATTGATAAACGTTAATAGATTTTGTTAGATTGCCAGCATTTTTCTGTCATTGATATTATTTGTAAAAAAAATTAAGCACATGTAGGGATAATATTAGGGATTGCTTTTAGAGTTGTACCAAAAATTATCCTCTCCATCATTTTCATTTTATGTCCAATTGGTGACTGGATTTTAACCTTAGGATGTCATTGTCTTGAAATAGATTCCTTACTGGATGAACTTGTATTGTATTGGGAATTGGGATTGCTTGGTTTGTCTCCCCCAACCTTGGGCTATTTTCTCCCAACAATTAACCGTGATAAGGCTCTAAGCTGACGTTCTTACTAATTAGTAACTTAGTATGCATTATGACATTTTTTTATTTTATCCAACTTTTATAAGAAGATGCAACAGAGGAGTTGAAGAACATAGAGGAAATGTAAAAAGGAACAGTTTATTGGAACTTGGAAGTGAGTGGGAAGGCTATAACAGCAAGTACATTGTCAGTTGTCAAGGAGAGGGAAGGAAGGAAATAATTGAGTAGTATGGAATAGTTTTAGAGTTGCGATTTTTATCTTGTTTCGTGCTTTTACTTGTAAGGAGCTTCTCCTCCATATTTTCAAATCCATTTCCAAGTTCACTCACACCCCACACCAGTGTTATCAAATAGCGGCACCATGGCCCCAATGGAAGATATACATGCGGTTTTTTGGGATTGCCGCAATGGTAAATATCGGCCGATTTTGCGGGGTTTTCTGCCATAATTTGCTATAACAGCGCCGTAAATCGGCCGGTATGGCCGGATTTTGGCTCTCCGCCAGCCGCCATCGATAACACACACACACACACAGAATATTGCTTCTTTGAAATGTCTGAATTAAGTATCATTTGGAATAAACTTATAGTATGGTATTGGCCCTCATTCAGTTACATACTTTTGACAACCTGCAGAAATACAACTTGATTAATGAATCATGATTGTTTTTCCTTGATGGCAGATATGCGAGACCCAAAACTGGTTCCTAAAATAGCCAAACAGTTTCAAAGATTTCACCATGTGGAAATTCCAGGTTCTAAGGAACCTCAGTTATGGAATGATATCTGGAAGTTTTTTGAGAAAGGTTCTTTCTTCTTCCCCGTAACTAATGTGATATTTGTTCACTTCTCTTTCTTTTGTTTTAGTTATTTTATTTCTGTAATTTTGTTTAAGGTGAGTTGGACTTGTGTGGATCGGAGTTGTAGAATTTCAACCATATCTCCTAGACCAAATTTTTAGCTGTGTCTTACTCTTAGCACTTTCCCTGGTTTCATGTTTGAGAGAAATATTTTTTTTTATACTATAATGGTTTGTTATGCTATGTGAAGAATCTCTTGGATTGTTGGCCTCATTGACTTAGAAATCATTTATTTGGTGTCCACTTATTTTGCTTAGAAGGTCCTTACATTGTTATTCTTTCTCCCTAGTCCTATCTATGCAAAAACTGATTGATCAAAATATTAAAATGGTTATCAATAGAGTTACCTCGTGCAGATTTCGTTTGTCATGACTCATGAGTTAATGTATGTTGGTTGAAAGGTTTGTATTATTAGTATTTCAGCTGCCTCAACTTTTTTGTTTTTTGTTTTTTTTTTTGTTTTCACTTGCAGCATCTGTTCTAGAATTTGATGATAGTGAAATGCAAAAGACTTACAAGACAGTTTCGTTCAGGGAAGTTCAAGACGAAATTAATGAGCTCCAGGTGCTTGTTTTTTTTCATATGTATGTTTGATGTTATCTTTGTATTTTCTTTCTATGTAAAATATATGATCAGATAACTTACCACCATAAGTCCAATGCTAACCACTAGTGTGAAAACTTATAAATTTTAAGATCGGCTCTTGTCATGTTTTGTCATGTTAAATTTACGATCATTTTACTAAATATTCGAACTACCTAAGGACTGGGCTAAGACAGAAAGTGCCCGGACGAATGCAATTACCAAGTGCTCCAAATTGTACAAGTAATGTAGATGAGTTGATTCTCGTTCCTACTTCCTACGAGATTGTGGTTCCAACTATCAACTATAAATTCTAGAGTGATTGTAAACAAAAATTCTACTTAATCAGATAAATCAGAAATATAGTTCAGATTGAGAGTCCTAAATCCCTAAGCTATAGATTTGAGAGAATCAAGAACTAGTTGCATTATATTCACTCTACAATTGGCTTACAAAAAGTTGTTTCTTTTAAATTCCTGCTTGTGTTCTTAACAATTTTGTTAAATAGCAGCTATAGCAGCACTATACTGCCATCGCCTAGCGGAATTTGGACAATCCGCTATTGTTCTGCAATATACTATTTATTAATTAGAAGAGAACATTATCCAATAGCCTCTATGGGGGTGCTATAGCACTATTGCATAGTGGAATTTTTACAATCTGTTATTTTCCGCTATCTGCAATTGGTAAACAGTGGTTCTTGTGCACACATCTGCTAACTTGCCTTTTGTCCACTTGCACAGTATTAGAAAGTGTAATGACTTTTTTCATTTTCAGTTGAAACTGAAATGTATTGAAATAGAAAAGTTAGTTACACGAGTTGCCACCTAATTGTACTTATAGTACCAATCAGGTGACCTGCTATAAGCAGATAGAATACAAGATGACTGACAGTTGTTGTCAGTTTGCTAGAATACAAAGCTCTTAGCTAAGCTAATCCTAATACATCTCTAATAAACAGTATAAAAAATGAAATGTTCCTTTTCTTTTTAATATGTTGCCACACGAAAGACTTCTGTGGCCACACTTGCTTCTTTCATCTTCCAATTTGCTGTCTTCTCTGTCTCAAGTGATTCCTACATCAGTTAAAATGTGAAAATTTGATTGCAAGAGAACAAAGAAATCTATCTCATTGAAAACCAATTGAATGGAAATTGGATTAAAAAAATCATACTATAAATCCATTTATGAAGTGGATTTATCATGCTCAATTGTCCAAGCTTAGGGATATAACATATGGTCGTCTTCCTTTCCAGTTTAATATTTGTAATTTACGAATAAGCTTTGGTATTCTTCTTTGTAAGTGAAATAGTGACAGTGATTGATGCATTTTATATTTGTAAAAAAAATTCTTTTGACATATACTTGTACTTCTAAATTTGCTGCAGGTGTTGTGTGATCGTCTTAAATCTCCTGTAGTTTTTTCTCACAATGACTTGCTCTCTGGAAACATAATGGTTAATCACGAAGAAGGTATCCGCATACCTCAATTATGGAATAATTATGCCTCTGTCTTGATATATATATATATATATATATATATATATATATATATATATATATATATATATATATAAAAGATGTGTATTGAAAATGGAGATCTAAAGCAGGAAAAATGGATTATACAAGATTAATGGTGCTCTAAAGCTTACTGGGTTTGTTTGATATCAGGAATTTATGATGTGTATTGAAAAGAGTGATAAAATGCTATTCTGATTTTATTTCTCTGCTCTAGGCTGGTTTATATAGTAGAAATACAATAATTATAATTAATTCACTCCTTACTATAGAATAAAGGAGAATAAACGAAACAATAAAACAAGGAAATAAAATATTTTCCATCACTCCCTCAAGTTAATGCATAGATATCTATCATGCCCAACTTGTCTATAAATGCTCAAAGGTAGGTCTTGCCAAAACTTTGGTCAGGATATCCGTAGTTTGCTGACTTGAAGTCACAAAAGGGAGATATATGATTCCTGCATCTAACTTCTCCTTTATGAAGTGTCGATTAATCTCAATATGCTTGGTTTTGTCATGTTGAACTGAGTTATGAGCTATGCTAATGACAAATTTACTGTCAGAGTATAATTTCAATGGAAGCTCAATTTTCATCTTAAGTTCTTCTAGGACTCTTAAGGATCCATAATCCTTCACAAATACCTTGAGACATAGCTCTAAACTCGGTGAAGATAGACACATTCCCTTCTCTCGTTTTCTTAAAATGTAAGCCTTTTTCAGGATTTTCCTTCAAATATCTTAGTATCCTGTAGATTGCCTCAATATGTTCCTCGTAAGGAGAATGCATAACGTGACTTACTACACTAATTGAGAAAGCAATATCAGGTCGGTGTGTGACAAATAAACCAGTTTCCCAACCAATCTATGATATCTTCCAGTATCAACAGGCATATTACCTTCCCAAAGTTTAGCATTAGGATCCATAGGGGTATCTGCAGGATGACATCCATTCATTCCTGTTTCTTTCAGTAAGTCTATAATGTATTTCTGCTGTGAAACAATAATACCATCTTTGACCGAGCAACCTCCATACCAAGAAAATATCCCATGGATCCTAAAAGTCCTTGATTTCAAAGTCTACTGATAATTTCGCTTTTACTCTTGCCATTTCAACTGTATCATCTTCAATAAGGACAATATCATCAACAGAAATAATCAGGGAAACAAATTTTCCATCGTGGGAGAACTTTGTGAACAAGGTGTGGTCAGCATGTCCTTGAATGTACCCTTCTTTTTTCATGAACTGAGTGAATTTTTCAAACCAAGCTTTGCTTTAATCCATACAAAGACTTATTTAGTTTGCATGCATTTGATCCAAATTAGTTTCCAAACTAGGAAGAATGTCCATTTATACTTCTTCTAGATCGCCATTAAGAAAAACATTCTTTAAATCTAACTGATGTAGGGGCCAATCCAGGTTTGCAACAAGAGATAAAAAATTTCTGACAGTGTTCATTTTTGCAACAAGAGCAAATGTCTCTGAGTAGTCTATACCATAGGTCTGAGTAAAGCCTTTAGTAACCAAGCAAGCCTTATACCTTTCAATTGACCCATGTGAATTATACTTCACATTAAACACCCATTTGCATCCAACTGTCTTCTTGCCATCTGGTAGTGTCGTAACACTCCAAATTTTGTTCTTTTAAAGAGCTTTCATCTCCTCAAGTACAACTTCCGTCCACTTTGAAATTTCTAGAGCAACCTGTACATTTTTTGAAATTTCTACCCTAGACAATTTTGAGGTAAAGACAGAGAGTGATGAAGACAAATTTGAATATGATATAAAATTGGACATGGGGTGTTTAGTACAAGATCTAATTGGTTTTCTAATGTCAGCATAATCATCTATATCATGATACAAAATACAACTTTCAGAAACAAAGATGGACTTACCTTTCCTATTCTTAGGAGGTTGATCATTCCTCGGTTCAGATTCCTGATAATGTTGAGATGTGGACTCATCCCTTCCTTTGTGGTGCTTTTTCACAAAAACCTTCCCTTCCAAGTCCCGTTCACTAATTCAAATATGTTTTCTTAAAGTGACTCATTATTTTGTGGCATTTGAATTAGATCATCATTATCATTGTTTTTAGGATTCTCATTGTTTTCTACATGAGAAAACGTAGGCTTAGATTCACAAAGTTCCTTACTTATAACAGGAGTAAGATCAGATAAAGAATCATGACCATTTTTTGTTGGTGCATAAGTATAAGTTTCAAAACTTTGTGATACATGCAAAGAGGAATTATTTAAAAAATTCATGTCCTCTATTTGAAACAAGTCTTCCTTTATATCCCCTCCTTGAAGATGAGTGTCATAAAAAAAGGTTTTTTTCCCAAAGAATGTAACGTCCATAGTGACAAACATTTTCTTGTTTTTTGGATCAAAACATTTATATCCTTTTTGGGTTGGGGAGTATCCAACAAAAACACACTTTATAGCACGTGGTTCAAGTTTTCTAATATTTTTATGTTCATGAACAAAAGCTGTGCAACCAAAATTTTTTGATGTCAGATCAGTTAAAACACGATTATTAGGAAAATAGGTATTAATTGGAGTTTGAAAATTGAGAATTTTGGAGGGCATTCTGTTAATTAAATATGCAGCTGTTAAAACAGCTTCGCCCCGGAAATAGTTTGGTACTTTACTCGAGAAAAGTAGAGCTCTAGCGACCTCCAATAAATGTCTATTTTTTCTTTCGGCAACTCTATTTTGTTGAGGAGTATTAAGACATGAACTTTGATGTACAGTCCCATTTTTTAGAAAAAAATCATCCAGGATAGTGTTAAAATATTCTTTGCCATTATGACTTCTCTAGACTTGGATATTTGTTTGAAATTGGTTCTGCACCATTGTAAAAATATTCTTTATAGCCTGAGAAACATCTGATTTCCCCTTTAACAAGTACACCCAACATATTCTTGTATAATTGTGATAAACTATTTTTTGAGAGACTGTACGTGTACGGTTAGGGCCCCAAACATCACTTTGAATAATAGAAAACGATTTTGATGGTTTATAAGGCTTTATTGAAAATTGAGAACGATGATGCTTTGCAAACTCACATGCTTCACATTTAAACGAAGAAAAGTTTTTATTTTGAAATAACATAGAAAACAAGTGTTTTAAGTAACGAAAACTAGGATGACCTAATCTTAAATGCCATACCATAATGTTGTCATCTTTATTATTCAAAACAGAAAAAGACTCAAACCAAGAACTTATTGTTTTTGAAGGTGGTTATGATGCAGATCCAACGTCAAGGTAGTAGAGTCCTTCACTCTCTTTGCTGCTAATCATCTTCCCCGAGTTCAAAACTTGATAGACAAAGTGAGATCGAAAAAAAATTAGTTTGACAATTCATATCTTGGGATAATTTACTGACGAACATTAAATTACATGATACGTTTGGAACATGAAGAACATTTTTAAGAGTTAACACTTGAGACAACACAGCAAACCCTTTACCTGCAATTGCTGAAAAATAGTCATTTGTGATTTTTATTTTTTGATTACCTGCACATGGACTATATGAAGAGAACAAAGTAGATTCACCTGTCATGTCTTCAGAGGCACCTGAATCTACTATTCAAGTATGATTGAGACTGACACTAATCTACTATTCAAGTATGATTGAGACTGACACTAAAAAATGCATAATTACCTTTTGTTGCTATAGAGCAAGGAGTTGGAGACTCGAGGAGTTTGTACAGTTTGTCTTGTTGTTCTGTAGTGAGTGGAAACTGAGTCGAAGAGATTTGTTGCCCTTGAGCAGAAGTTGAAATGCACGGCCACCGCCGTCACCGCGGCCACTGTCCGACTCAGGTGGTAGTTGTTCGCCATGGTTGGATCCAGTGTAGGCCTGTGATGGAGAAGACTACCTGTTGTTCTGATTCGCCATAGGGGGATAAACGGGTATGTGTAGCGGGTCGAGCAGAATTTTTTTACAGTAAAACCCCAAACCCCGCTAGTTGTAGGAAGCTTTATAGTAAAACCCTAACCTAGTGCTGGTTTATATAGTAGAAATACAATAAATGTGAATATTCTATTAGTTTATGACAAAGTCATAAGGAGACAGACGTCTCTCATGTCAAGAGAGAGTGGTTAGATAACCGACCTATTAATAATACATCTGGGATTTTAATCTTTGATTTTGTTCTGACAAATGTCCAGATAAACTTTACTTCATTGATTATGAATATGCATCATACAACTACAGAGGCTATGACATAGGGAATCACTTTGCAGAATATGCCGGTTTTGAATGTGACTACTCCTTGTAAGTTCTTTATGCTTGCTTTTCTTGCTCTACATGATCACAATCAATTTTATTTATTTCACATTTTATCATGCAGGTACCCAAATATGAATGAACAATATCATTTCTTCAGGCATTACTTACAGCCGGACAGACCTCAAGAGGTAATAATCATAGTGAAGGGGATTAATATTTAAAATTGCATTTTATTTCATTGTTTCCTAATAATCAATCATCAGTAAAATGAGATGCACAGTCTATCAACTACCGCCGTTGGCCATGTTCAATATCTTCAGTCAGGCATGTTTATTTAGGTTTGTAATGTCTAGATTAAAAAAACAAGTTCAGTGCTGTTTATTATTTATAAGGTATATTTTTTATTTTTGGGTGGCGGAGGGGGGTCACATTGGCCAACTCTTTTTCATATTTGCTACAAAATTTAGTGATATATCTGTGATTAATCTCTTTATTTGCTGTGAATGGAAAATGTCTAACTGATACTTAAGAAATTTATTTGGCTAGTGGTGGTGACTTGTCACTCCATTATGCAAATTGTTTGATCACTTCTAGCCAGGCTACAGTCCTTCTGTGCATCAGTTTTATTAGGTTCACTATGCAGTTTGTCAAGAGGCTGATGTATCTGTGACATAAATCCATAATCTTTTTGTAACCTCAGCGCGTTTATTCTCAACAGTCACACTTTTGCAACTTGAACTTGATTTGATTGCCTTGTTGCACTTGAGAAAATGTAAATTATTGGTATATAATTCAGTAATATATGTTTTTTTCCTCTATAAGATCTTTAATACCAATTCACAATACAGGTGTCTGAGAATGATCTTAAAACCTTGTATGTTGAGGCAAATACATATGCACTGGCCTCACACCTTTTCTGGTCTTTGTGGGGGCTAATTCAGGTAATATATTTCCTTCTCTTGTGCTTGTTTTGCTTTCATATTAAATTAAAATTATATCCATGACTATTGATATTTCTTTCTATGACAAACAGGCAAAGATGTCCCCAATAGATTTTGATTATCTTAGTTATTTTTTCGATCGATACAAGGAGTACAAAAGGCAGAAAGAAAAATTTGTATTGTTGGCGCTATCCTACCTTTCAGAATGTAAGAGTTAGTAGAGATTGATTCCACTTCATCAATCACTCATGGGTTGCTGTATGTCATGTTTGTAGCACAAGACCTTGATTCATATAGTTAAATGTTTCTTGATAAAAAAAAAATGTAGTTCAATGTTGTAAAATATATTTTGTAGACCTTCATTGCAATAAAGGAAAATTTAGGCATTTAGTTAGAGCTCTCGTAGCTCCTTAGTCCTAACTGGAAGTTAGGCATTCAAATGGATCTACCATTCTTTCTCCATGTATTTTGATCTACTATTCTTTCTATAAGTATCATATAGACAGTTTTACACATATTCTGAAAATATGATAAATAATTGAGAGAATAGTGATTTTACTAAATTATTCTTATTAATTATTGATATGTTTTGATTTTACTAAATTATACTTATTAATTACTGATATGTTCTAACTAGATTTATTTTTTTAATTTATCATTTACTCTGTTTTAAGATTGTCGAGATGATTTACACAAAATATGACTATTTAAGTAGGAATCTCATTTTCAATTACTTTATGTTCTTATATTAGTTGAGTGAAAAACACTTTTTATAATTTAACCATTTCAATCCTATTGAATTTAAGAGGATTGTTCATTACACTCTATGCTTCTTTACTCACATTGACAAATTTTGATTTATTTTAACGAGGGAGTGTAATGTTGAGAGAATTTAAAATGATTGGGACAATATTTATTGTTTGGATAAAAAAATTGTTAAAATGATGAAATTTTATGAAGTATTTTGGTCTAAGTTAAATTTTATGATTTTGAAATGATATTTAAAATTCAAAATTTTCAATTTTTTTCATAATCCATAGAATTTGAAAACCCACCTTTATAAATTTTTTTCATTTCTAATTTTAAGTAATTGAATGTGAAGTTCTTGCGATATGACTTGTGTCACTTCCTTAAACTACATTTTTTTTTATTAATTTGTTTTTTTTATTTATGCGCGACAGTGGATCAAACAACGAAAGCCACTTCACATTCTTCATGTTTAGACTTGTTAAAACGTCTTCCATTTACATGATACATTAAAGCATAGTTTTAATTTTTGCAATCTCTTAAAGTAAATGACAAAAATTCTCATACATCCAATCCATTATAATTTTATTTCCATTCATATTTTTAGGGAATGTAATAATGAAAAGAGAATAACAGAGAATTTTTAATGTCCATTTATTATATTATGACTATTTATATTTTTGAGCAAAACAGTACTAAATAATTAATTTCTATTAGCACGGGTTGAATGGCTTTATGAATGAAATTCATTAATATTTTTATAATATTTGGAATTTATAATATTAGTAAATTATTAATAATATATTAGATTAGATTATTAGTAATATATTAGATTAGATTATTAATAATATATTTTTAATTAAATTTTGAGTGAACCTGTATTTAAAAATCAGATATACAACTTCTGAGGAGATATATCTCCTGAACCTGTATTTTGAGTGAACCTGTAATTAAATTTATTAATATATAATATATTAGATTAAATTAGAATGTGTCGAATCTGAGGAGTTTTAAAAATTGCAAGTAAATCAAACTGAATAACAAAAATTGGTAATTATTAAGCCGATTTGAGAAGCGGTGACACTCCTGAGAGATCAGATTTAGACGAGGTTTAGTTGTGAATTGGAAAGAAAAATTATTAAAATAATGTAAACGTTATAAAATTATAAAATATCTTATTTAGATTTAAATGTTTTGAAGAGAAAAAATTGTGATATTCCAAATAATAGTGTCTAGAATGATCAGTTTGAAGTATCCAACATATTAGTAATGTTACACCAAAAGAAGTAAAAATTTGACATAAATACATGAAACAACATAAAGATACATTATTAATTTGTCAAACTACAATACCCTAGCTAAATATGCAACTTGTCAAACTACAATACCCTAGCTAAACATGCAACAAAACTAGTAAGAACAATGATTAATGTATTTTAATACACACTCTTTAACTGTGTTACGAAAATTCTTGAGATTCTCGCATTAATTTCATCACTTTTAGTATGTTCTTAAAGTGATGACATTCGGGAAATTCGGGAAATATCGAGTTTGATTTTTAATGCGTTAGCTTTCTAATGCTTCGAACGACGCATCAAACGGAGGCTGAAAACTCAAGTTATGGCCTTTACAAAATTCTAATTCTGACTCGGTTCGCCCGAAGAATGGGACAACACGCTTGGCGAAGCAAGGTAGTAGCTAACGTTCTCGAAACCCTTGCCCAGCGAAGCCTCTCTCAGCCGACAAAGCCTCTCTCGCCCAGCGAGCCTGACAACACGACAAACTCAAAAGTGCGATTTTCCGTACCTCTGAATTCTATTCTGCAAAAAGTCCCAGTTTCAGAGTTCAAAATCCTACGATTATATAACATTTTTAACAGCCTATAACACCTATTTAGAGGGATTAACATCATACATTCATCAAGATTATCATCATACCAATACCAAGTCAACAACAACATTCATATGCAAAATCCATACGAAGCACAAAGAAGATGAAATCAAAGAAAAACCTAAAACATCAACATAGAAATCCAAACTCATTCCTATCTACTAGTCATCATACCCAATTTTATATGGTTAGAACCTCACCCTTACCTTTGGATTGAAGGTGCTCTACTCTTTCAACGGAGTCTTGCCCTAGCCTCTTGAGTTCTTCTCCTCTTTCACGTTTTCTCCAACTTCTCTATATTTTTCTAATTCTCTCTTTTCACCTTATTTTATTAATCCTTCACTAACTATTATTCTACTAATGAGCTTAACATCACACACCCACTTATTCTAATGATAACACCATAATAGGCCCAATTGTTAATTAATCCATTATCCTATTATTATTATTATTATTATTATTATTATTATTATTATTATTATTATTATTATTATTATTATTATTATTATTATTATTATTATTCAACTATAATAAAATAGCATAATTATCAATAATTCACAAATAAACCACTATTTCACCAAATAATTCACAGGGACGGACCCAGAATATTTAGAGTGTGGGGGCAATAATTATATAAATTTACAATATTAAAAAATAACATGATTCTTTTGTAAAAAGAAACACGTAAAATTTTAGATTAAAATTGTGAAAAATATTGTTATTGGTTTCAGTAAATTTTTATATTATAGAATCAATTAATAAAAATATATATTACCAACTAAATATTTAATTAAGAAAAATAATTACAATGTATAAGTAAGCTGATATTTATTAACAATGTTTATTTTATATATTTAGTTGGTTTTTTCTAGAAAAAACATTTTTTAATGTTCTATCCATACAGGCAACGAATCAATTATTTACAACATATATTTGTTTCATGTTAAATATATATAATTCATGTCTATCGCTGTCTTTGATTAGCATAGATACATTTACAACATATAAATATAATTGTACAGATTATAGCTGTCTCTTATGCAATCTTTGATTAGCATGCATATAATACAATATTTAACAATTGTTGAGTTATAGTGGGGGCAGCTGCCCACAGAGCTACTAGAGTAGATCCATCCTTGAATTCACAAACATAAAATTAAATAATTAAATAAAATAAACGGTGTTACAAACTACCTTTATACTTTTCAAACTCATGCAATTTGAACTTAACCGACACTTTAACATTGGGGACGAGGCAAAGGTCATGCACATTCTTCCTAAATATTCTTTTTCACGAAGGGCCTTCATCTCTTTCTGAAGTTCTTCAAACTGATCTTGAAAACTATCCATCCTATCATAGAGGTTAAGACTTCCACTTGGCGCAACAACATGATATTTAAGTTCTTCAGCATAAGGAGCAGTGTACACAATAAGAGGTGCAATAACCATAATAAGAGAAATAGGAGGAATCACCTCAGCAGCAATTTGGTAACCCTCAGGAGTGAAATTGTAAGGCATGCCCCAGAGATAACTATTGGGCATCTGCTTAGTAGTGGCAACAACCGAGATAGTAGGAATTGTAGCAGAGACAAATTCACAAATCATTGTAGTATTAACATGTGGCTGATTCTGAGACTGAGAATAAAGAGGAATTGGAGGTGGAGGAGAAGCTTGAGTTTGAACCTGAGCCTGAGCAGTAATCAAAGATCCAACTATAGTAGTGAGACTCTCCATTTTCTTGCTCAAGACCTCCCATTTTCTTGCTCAAGACCTTTCATTTTCTTCTTGCAATTGGCTTTGGTATTATACCGGTGCGACATTTTTTTTAAAGTTGTTGATTTATAAATTATCAATAACCTGTTTACAAATAAATGCTGCTGCCAGGTATTGAACCCTGAACCAACAGCTTCCTTTACCCAACTAGCAAGTGCCAATTGAGCTACCCCACACAACTACTGGTGCGACAACTTGATTTTGTTTGAAGTAGACACTAAATACGATTCCACAAAACTCTCGAAAGAAAGACCAAAACGCAGCATGATGCATGGGATGTAATGTAAATGGTTTGTTTTTATTATTTGAGTTTCAAGGAACTTTAAGATAATTATAAACAAATTGAAAACATCATAAAAGAAAACAATTGAAATAACTGAATAACTCATTTTATTAACAGAAGAAGGATTACAATCAAAGTACATAGTTTTGATAACCCTTATCTAAAAGAAAAGGAATACTAAGTCCTAGGGTCTTGAATAACCAAATCTAAAGAAGTCCTAACAGCGGTCTGCAACATCTTCTTGAGCTTTCTAATCTTGGAGTCATAGTCCTTCTATATCTGAGCTTTCTCCATTATCAACTTATCAACAACACCTTTCCAAGCACCAGATGTAGGAGGAATGTCTGAATACTCATGAAGTGGCACAATACTTGAGGAAAATGAATCCTCTTGCACTATTCTCTTCTTGTTTGCCTTCTCAACTAGAGCACTGATCATCTTTTTGGAGAAGCAGGGCATCTTTCTGAAGAAGTAACTTATCCTTTTCCTTCAACAGCTTTAGCAATTCCATCTTCTCTACATCAGAAGCATAGAATTTCCTGATCCACTTATCTCTTTCAAGCTTCACTTGGTCTAGAGAAATATGATGATCTAATGAGTCTTCAATAAGAGTAATAGGAACAACAGGATCAATAGGGGGACTTGATGATGTGGAAGACAAAGGTCTCTCAAATGCATATGGCATCTTCAACTCAATTTCTCTCTCCTTCCCCCATTTTGTGTAAGGCTCCTTGGCTACATAATCTTTTGACCATGAAGTTAGCTTTTATATCATATTTCTTTAGATGAAGAACACCAACAAGTACTTGAGCCTTAGGAATCTCTTCCAAACCACTAAACAAAGCCTTAACAGAAACAGGTAAACCATTAAAGTATGCATACTCTTCCAAGGTGGGTAACAACTGATAATCGAGAAATATGAAACACATAAACAGGTTCATAGAGCTGAATTAAGGTATTAAGAAGTCCGTATGCAACTCTGATATATAGTATATAAAGAAGTCTTCCATAATGTTTTCTGAAGTCCTCAGTATTGGTCATCAAAGATGCCAACTTCCTCAGTTCTTTTAGGTCAAGATCCTTGAAACTGTACATATGGGTATTCCTCCTTCCAGTTTCTATAATCTCTAAACCTGCGATATTTGTAAAGAGAAATTCTAAGTTCCTCGAAACTCAAATGAAATAGTTTTTTCATGAATGCGCATGGATGCATGAATGCAACAATCACAATCAAGATCACACAGGATTCAAATGTTCAACATCACGAGCATGGAGCCATGGGTCAAAACATTCCACAAGGTATGTAGTAAGGGTAATCACCTATAAATAAAGGTTCTATAAAGTTCTCAGAGTCATAGATCCATCTTTTGGATATTACCGACTAATTCA
This sequence comes from Vicia villosa, assembly GCF_029867415.1. Lineage (NCBI taxonomy): Eukaryota > Viridiplantae > Streptophyta > Magnoliopsida > Fabales > Fabaceae > Vicia > Vicia villosa. The sequence goes on along the minus strand of NC_081183.1, from coordinate 60,328,012 downwards.
ATTAACTTGTCAGCCATCAATATTCTCAAGAGAAACTCATCTGAGTGTAGTATCGCATAACAACTAAATCAAGTCTACACCCAAATAGTCTTCGCCCTACGTCCTAATAAGGCCAAGATGGGTTAAGGGGTTGTAAGGTCCTCAGCTTCTCAAACTCTCAGGTCGAAAGTAATAATGCTTTTACAATTGAGTTGTTCAGCACTACCACCTTCAAAAAGACCTCCACTGAGTCGGGGATCTCAAGTTAGCTTATTAAGGATTAACTTCACATAAGCCAAGCATGACTATACCACCAACCTATCTTATTGTGCACTCAAGTCCGGGTATATGACTTATCTCACCACAGAGGAATCATCAAGCACCCAAAAATAGACAAACAGTGAAATCACATAACAACAGATAATAATAATATAAACAGATAAACAAAAATAGGCTTAACCCACTTAGGTATTACTCCCCAGCAGAGTCGCAAGTCTGTCGCAGCGGGAAAATTAGTGATTCAGCTATTGATTAACTTAACTCACAAATAAAGCAAGAGTCGCCATCGATCTTTATTATTTCTAAAGGAAAGAGAAAAGAGAGAATAAAACCCAAAGAAATTTTAAAACAAAACTAATGATACAAAGAGAAAAGGGTGCGAGAGTTTGTTATGCAAGGGAAGTGTATTAGCACCCCTCACATTTATGGTAATCCACAAGAACCTTTTTGAAAATTTGTGTTAAAACAAATGAGTTATGTGCAAAATATTGATGGGATGAGAAAAGAACATTTTTTATGGTTTTTGAAATTCTGGCACTTACACAAAAGATGTCAAGACATATGTCCTAACAACACACAATGTCAAAACAAATGTTATAACATTTACTGACTGACAACACAATTATCAAAACTGAAATAAACTTGCAGAATGATAAATAAAACAAGTAATTGTTTACCCAAATCAGTGCAACAACACCAAATATGGGGGCTATCAAGCTAGGAAGGAAATCTACTATTAGCAGTACTAGTTCAAAGGCTAAACAGTCCCAATTTACAACTTCTCTCCTAATCACTACCCAATGCAACTTCTACATAGAACTCAAATAGATATTAGAAATTGTCATCCCACTCCCAATCACCGCATTGATAAACAAACAGTCACACACCCCGTGACCAGAGGAACCAAATAGAAAGTTTACACTTTCAAATACAAAATACTTGGTCAAAAACCTTAACCAAGAAAAATACTTGATCTTGCTTAAAAGCTTTGATAAAGAACAATACTAAACCATTTTGCTTAAAATCTTCAAGTGTGAGAACACACGTCCACCTCAATGTATCACAAGATACATGAGTGACACAAAGAAAAAACACATGAAAAACTTAAAGGACTCCCAAAACACCAACCCTTATTTTGCACACACGGTTTCTATTTGTGAATTCTTGCAAAACATGGTTGAACAAGTCCTTATTTATAAACTCTTGTAGTATGGGCTTGGACTCTAAAATAAATTCAATCTTGTCCTTTCTAAAACAGCTGGAAGGAAATCAAATCTTAGTTTTCTAAAAAAAAAACTCAAAGATTCTATTTCTAAAAACCAAAACAAATATGCATTTGTCATAAAAACTCCTTGATTTGATGCGCCTGTAATGAGTATATGAATATTCCAGATTCTCATATTTTTCAATCAAATATTCAAGGATTAAAAATCTAGTATGAATTGTCTGAATGTTCTAGTGTAGGATGTCACAACATCTGGTAAAACATATGTCAAAACACATAACACCTGAACCAGTTATGACATTTGATCAAGATGTTTCAACATCTTGCTCAAAATTAGTTAAGAACCATGTTTTAGAAAAATTATTCCAATCACAAAAGCATGGAACTAATAATCCCTCCTTTGGCAAATTTTGGCTAAAACAACCAAAACACCATTAAGTCCTAGAGATAAACCACATTTACATGATAGCATGTAAATTTACATCAAACTGCAAAGATATATTATAGATGCACAATAGTTACATAAAAATCTTCTTCTTCAAATCTCTTTGGGGCTTGTACAAACAAACAAGTCCATTACTCCTCTTGTCATGCAGAACCAGTACTCCCCCTCAAAGGGATACCAGAACATGAACTACTCAAGTTCACACATCAGAGGCATGTGCAGCAGAAGATAATAATAAAAAGCCTCACATTAGGAAGGATATCAGAACATCTTGCACACACTCTTTAGTCTCCAGTCTCCAATCGTCAGTTCCAGCAGCAACACAATCAACCAGCATGACAGACTATCATGCTCCCCCTAAATAGTTGCATTTAGCAAGAAACCATAATAGCTACTCTTCCCTTAGCAGTAGCACAATCCTATCAGTATGCTAATCAACATGGAAGAACATGTGTCTTAACATCAAGACAAACAAAAACACACTAACATTTTATTCCCTCTTTTTAGCCACAATTTGAAAAAAATTAGAGTAAATGTAAACAAATGGAAGCACATAAATATTGCAATCAAGCAACACACACAGATGGAAACACACACAAATCGAATGGAATCACACAAATCATTCATTCATGGAAGCACATTGTTCAGAACTACAAAAGCAATAATACAAAAGCCCAAAATATCACGGGACATAAGCGCTTACAAAAATGTTTTCAAAAACATACAAACACAAAAGAAAATGACTGAGAACATTCAGTCAAGACCTAGAGCTGATCTCCTTCTTCACTGGTCTCTTTACTTCCATTATGCTCTTCCTTAATTTATTTAATGTCTTCATCTCTAAGTCACACATTTGTCTTCCTTCAATGATCTAAGCAGGGTTTCCAATATGATTTTTTTCTTAGTGCTCCTCTTGATGGTTTCAGTCAGTTCATCACAGGTTTCTTGGAGCTCATCAATGAATCTCTCTTTTGAAGCTTGATCAGCAGCCTCCTTCCCAGAAGTTTGACATTGTCTGGGACATGTGTCCCTTTGAAAAAATTATAGTGTAGGGATAAAGGAGATTCCCTCTTGCTTACTGTATCTGAGTTGTTCAGAATCCAAGGATATTTGTTGAGGATTATTCCACAAATGAGAGTAGGAAAAACAATGGGCATTTTTACAGTAGTGGAATGAGCATGCTTGATAGTTTGTTCAAAGATGTAGGTACCATAATCAAAATTTATTTTAGTGCAAACAATATAAATGAACTTGCCTAGCCCTGTAGCTATTGAGGATGTGTGGTTATTAGGAACCTAGTTGGCAGCTCCTATTAGTTAAGCACAACATACTTCACACTAAACTATCTCACAGACAATTTCTTTTTCATTGGCTATTGATTCACTTGTCCTACAATAATCTCCTTGCAAATATCATTGTCAGTTACTTCTACCTCACTATTCTCCACTTCAGATCTTCCTAGATACCTATTAATTATTTTAGGAGAGAAATTCACACATTTTCCTCTTACGAATACCTTCTTTTAGTCTCTACTTTTTCTGTTAACACAATCACCAGAAATGTTTACTATGAATTTCTTCACAAGAGTTTCATAACATTCACCAATTACAAAAAATAGTCTTCATTAGTCCTGCTTCCTTAATGAGGCTGATGACTTCCTTGTATTCAAGAGCATCCTTGTCTAATTCTCTTTCTAAGGCTATCCTTCTATGGCTTACAAACTTCCATTTCATTAAGTTTTTAGTAGAGTAAAAATAGATGTTGTCAGTTGCTACCTCTAGAATATTATCACGAACCTTGTTTCCAACAACTATCTTTCTAAGTGATGGAATGATGTCTTTAACATCTGGTTCAACATCCTCCTCGTACTCTGAGTCACTAGGAGATGCCTTTTTTCTTATCAGGGACTTCTTGTGAGAAGTAGAAGTTCCACTTTGCTCCACTTCTTTCTAGGAGCAGCACCCAATCTTCTTTTAGGAGTCTTTTAGGATTTGCTTGAGGGTTCAACAACTTTGCCTTTTCTATTTTTAACCTCTTTTCTATTCCAGGGATCAATGTATGAACAATAGATTCATCATCCGTATCTGAATCATTAAAAAGGACAACCTCAGTAATCTGACCCTTATTTACAGCAGGAATTTCATGATCATCAAGAGTCTTGTCTTCTTCCACAACTACGTTATCTTCAGTGTCTTCAATAATTCTTTCTTCCAGAGGTTGTTTAGAGGGCTCAGAGACACCTGTGATGTTTGGTTCCTGAGTAGATTTGCCAAGTTGTGCTAGGGATGTTGCAACATCCGACACATCATCAAGATTAGTTCCCAATACATTTGAGACTATTCTACGAATGGTATGATCGATCGAGACAATATTAATAGTATTAGGGTTGCTCTTAGGACCTAATGTTATCATTAGAGTGGGGTTATTTTTTGCACTTTCCTTAGGCGTGGACACAAATGAAGGGAATTTTTTTACCCTAGAGGTTGCACCCATTCTGACTACAGCAGTTTTGGTCCTCATCTTTATTGGACCAGCAGGAGGACTAGAGGCAAGAGGATGCGTATTCAGGATGGCCTCAAAGGAATCAATACTGGAGATAGAGTCGCTTGACATCTTGGATGTTTCCCTTATTGAAGAGGATTTGGAAATTCAAAGGGTAAATGATGATATAAAGTTATGTTGAGAGGGATTATACAGTGAATGCAATAATTTGCCTAAAATAACGTGCCTCATCGATTGGTTAAAACACTTTTTCTTATAACAGTCTACTTTTAAAAGACGGTTGGGGGGGTTTTGATCGTTGTTTCTTGGTAACATGATGTTCATATTATGTTGTCAAGACATTCATTTTGACATCGTACATGTTTGACCTAGAAATTTGATTCCATTTGCTTCTAGTCAATATTAGATTTTGAATCTCAAGATTCTGTCTGTCCTTTTTGATTCCATCATTTTCAATTTTTGAACATGTGAATAGGCAGACAACATCCTCAGATGTTTTTTTTTTGAAGAGGTATCAATTATAGGTCTACTAGTAGAGTTATTTTCTTTCCATCTTTGCCAGTTTTTATCATGATTATCTCTGTGATGAGGGGAATGTCTTGGATAGCTATATAATCTGAAATAGAACAGTTTGACGTGACCATACTTTCCACAGAAATTACACTTCCACAATCTAGACTTAACTCTAGTTTGACCTTTTTGAGGCTGAGCTGGATGTTGGAACATTAGGCATGACATTGTTAATTCATCCTTTTTTCATTAGAGATATCTTTTGTAACATAGACTTTTCCTTTTTTATTTAAAGACTGATAGTTAAAGCATATACTAATGAAGTTTCTACCTCTTTCTCCAGTTTAAATAGTTTCATCTACCATGCCAGATTTACTAGTTAAGCTTTCAAGTTTGGAAGTTAATAGATTTACCTTATCTTGAAGCTCAAGATTTGTGGCTAGGAGTCTTTCTTTTTCTTCGTGAAGTTGAGTCAAGACTTTCTTCTGTGTTTCACTTACTTTTCACATTTCTTTATAAGAGACAACTAATTCTTCAAAGGATGGATCTTAAATACAATATTCTTCATCAGATTCATACCTCCCTGTTAGGGCTATGTCCTTCTATTAGCTGGGAATTTCGACGAATAAAATGAGATGAAGATTATTGAAGAAAAGAGTTATTTTGAAGAAAAGAGTTATTTCGAAGGTAGATGCAAATTCAAGCTCATGAAGAGCATTCAAAGTATCAAGTGTTTGAAGAGTTTTCATCTTGTCAGATACTATCGAAGAAAATATCATCGAAACGAAGATAAAGACTTAGAATATTTTCGGAGCTTTCAAGGAAAATAAGCTTCGATGGTCACGTTAGTTGAGTTTGGCGCCTCGAAAGGAACTCATTAATTCACAATGTTAATAAAGTTCACACATTTATCATGGTATCATTCACCTCGTTTGATCTCTTCCACTCTTTAACTAAATCTCATTCGGTTATAACTAACTTTTTTGTTACAATCTTCTGAAGTTCCAAGAACTGAAGTTTAATTCTTCAAAGGATGGATCTTAAATACAATATTCTTCATCAGATTCATACCTCCCTGTTAGGGCTATGTCCTTCTATTAGCTGGGAATTTCGACGAATAAAATGAGATGAAGATTATTGAAGAAAAGAGTTATTTTGAAGAAAAGAGTTATTTCGAAGGTAGATGCAAATTCAAGCTCATGAAGAGCATTCAAAGTATCAAGTGTTTGAAGAGTTTTCATCTTGTCAGATACTATCGAAGAAAATATCATCGAAACGAAGATAAAGACTTAGAATATTTTCGGAGCTTTCAAGGAAAATAAGCTTCGATGGTCACGTTAGTTGAGTTTGGCGCCTCGAAAGGAACTCATTAATTCACAATGTTAATAAAGTTCACACATTTATCATGGTATCATTCACCTCGTTTGATCTCTTCCACTCTTTAACTAAATCTCATTCGGTTATAACTAACTTTTTTGTTACAATCTTCTGAAGTTCCAAGAACTGAAGTTCTAAGAATTGGGTATAACTAACTTTTTTGTTACAATCTTCTCAAGTTCCAAGAATTGAAACTTCATCTTCTTCCTCTTGTCGCCATGTCTAAATCGTCTCAAGCTGTAACATTTGGAGGCTTGACTCGAAATTCTCAAGTAATCGACACCAATACCTCTGATTCTACTTCATCGCATCATTTTGGTCCAAATTTTTTAATCAAAGTGCAAATAGCAGTTATTTTATATGAAATCAACAAGTTGAAGGAGTCATCTTCATTCAAAGAGAGTAAACATAGTTATAAATCTTCAAATTCCGCTGAAATTCAAATCAGAATAAGATTGTATGAAAGGAAAAGTATCCGAAGAGTATAGGATTTAAAGTTTACTATATTGGCATTGCTAGGCAACTAACACTGTATCAGCCACGTCTGGTTGCATTTTGCCAAAGTAACATCGTTCACTAGGAATCGTAACAGCAATTTATAAGCATGAATTTACCATATTAGAAATATGAAAAAATGCTCATGTTTCGTTTGGTGACAATTAAAACCCTCAAAATTTAAGGCCATATTAATAAGTGAATAGAAAAACAAGTGAGAAATTAAGTACACAAAGTGATTAAGGGCAAAAATAGACTAAATGAAGAAGGAGAAATATACAGTATTGTTATGTGAGCTAATACATTTCTGGTTAATGAGTTCTCCCTTCTTCAATGATCGAAACGCAGTGTTTCAGCGTGTGGCAAAGGCACTGCTTGCCAAGCCGAAGCCGCAATGAGAGGGCGGCTATGCCAACCCAAAGTCAAGCTCCCTTGGTTCTCTTCCACACAATAACCCTCCGCAGAAAACAGAGTCAACAGCATACTCGCTTGCTTAAACGCGTTAGAACCCAAATGTAACGGTCTGAACCCGGCTTTACCAAGCCGCTCCCTCCACTTAACTAGCGGTTCATGTCTCTCAACCCGAGCCGATCCCTCGCAGCACACCACATTGCATATCTCCCTTTGCAGAAACATCTCAGCCATAGCCTTGTCCGGTTCAACAGAACACGCTTCAAGGGAATCGAAAACGGTCGAGTAATAATGCAGTGCCTCCGTGAACCGCTCCATAAACCCATCCTTGTTATGGTTCGCTTCCTGCTCCACAACCGTCATGATTTTCGGGTTCAAACTTCGGATCCAACCCAAAACCATTTCAATACCAGAAGAAATCGGATCAGATTCAGATTCAGATCCAGATCCAGATCCGAGAAGACGATGAAGTTGCATGATAGAGTTAACCGCAACAACTTCCTTAGAACTAACCTGAAGCATCCACGGCTTCACATCCTCAAGCCGCCAAGCCGCTACTCCACGAAACGCGAATCTAACGTTTACCGATCTAGCCAGCTCAGCGAGACGCAGCCCGATTTCGCGGAGGTTGTCTCGCTCATCCGGCGACGGCGGACCAATGCCGGTTAGCCGCAGAAATGGAGGTCCACCAGGACGAAGAGCGAGAGCTTGAATCAGCGCCGGCCATTGAAGACCTTGCATGAGGTTGAAATCGATAACATGAACACAATCGTGGCCGTTGAAAGCTTCCAGTATAGCTTGATTCGCTGTGAAGTGAGCGAATTTGAGATAAGGACAAGCTTCGTAGTAGTGATGGTAAAGGATATCGTTCTCGTGAGGAGAAACATGGATAACATTGTTTATACCGAATATACGGCGGTTCAAAGCATCAATGAAGTACCCGGCGACTTTTCCAATGCCGCAGCTGGTGTTCATGTCAGCTAACAACCCTTGCATGCCTTCAATTAACGAGCCAGCCAATGGTAAGTTGCCACGTTGCAAGGAATCCGCACACGTCATCAGCATCTGGACCAGCTTTATCGCCGAGTCTTCTTCAACGGTGGTTACCACCTTTAATTGATGGTGGTAGTGTTGATCTTGTGGCGGTGGCAGCGGCAGCGGCGCTGTGAGATCTGGAAGTTCAGAAAAATCGTAGGGTAAAGAGGCTGTGTGGTCGAATTCGGAGAGGAGATTGTCCACCCAATTGCCAATGTCGGAAGGATCATAGTGGACAGTATCAGAAGCGAATTGAGAAATGTCGCTGGATGAATTCACGATTGCGTTCTCCAACCGTTCGATATTATGAGCTACTTGATGTAGCTCAGAAGACCGGACTTTGTATCCGACATCGGCGAGGAGGCCGTCGATGTCTTTTGTCTTGGAGGGGGAAGAAACTAAATCTATCTCCATATTAAACTAAGATGTATTCAAAGTTGAAGTTTGAAAACATGCACAAAGAAGGCGAGTGTTTATAATAAAGTTTTAGCTAGGATAGAGTGAGTGGGCTTGGGAGTGATGAAAAAAGGAGAAAGAAATAAAGAAAGTGATGTTTGAGGAAATTAAGGGGGAAGCTGGGTTGTAAAATGTATGACTATGATGGGTTACTAATTTGTGTTGAGTAGCTATCTGCACTGCTAGCACATCCTATTTGATTGATACCATACCACTACTAATATAATTTTCAGCTTTTTTATTTTTTAAAGGTACCCTATTGTCACGGCTTCAATTTTTAGTAGCCTAAAGAGAGCAAAAGTAGCCTTTGATAATTTAGATGCTGTTACTCCAATATTGGGATTTGGGTTCAACAAGTGGTTCCTCTTGGGTCTACAGCTTCTATCAGTATATAGTACCACACTACCACCATTAACCGCTGTGATTTATTACTATTATCAGGGTCCAGAAACTACAGTACAATAATACTCCAAACTGTGAAAAAAATGTAAAGTATTACTGTACTGCTGTTGTTAATTGTTTGAATCCGATTTACTTCAATTCCAACTTTGGAACACTGTTATTTCACATGCTATGCTACTCTTGAAATTGATTTTGAATTTATTTGCTTTCTTCTTATATTATACCTGCTAAGCTAGCAGGTGATAATTTGTATTCAATTCAAAGATGAGAAAGAACCCTGACACACTTGACAGCACCTTGCTTTCACGAGCTTGTTTTTCTTTTTTTTCTTCATTTAGAACCCACGGTATACTGCAGATAAACTGTACTATATAGCCTACACATAAAGAAAATTATCATATTCTATAACAATTCAATTTGGTCATGTGATTTTCAATACCCGACCCAATGAAGCAGAAAGGTTGATGATGGGTCATATTTAATTTCCCAGTTTCTACAATATCTATTACATATGCTAATTCCATGCGGTTCACTAATTAGAGTATGCTAGACTCATTAGGTGGAAATATTAGTAGCATTGTCACTCTCTTTTGCCACAAATAATTACGAGTTTTAATTAAGTAGTAATTTGCACAAATGTAACACATGCCCAAATATGAGAAACCATTTTTTGAGTGTAATGAACTCAATGTTTAAGGTGGCATTATCTAACTACTCATTATAAAAGCTTGTAAAGTGATAATATGTTTTTGTATAAAGACAATATGTGTATCGCTCTGAACATTAAGTACTTAATTAATTTTATTTTAAAAGTTAGATTAATTTGCATTCTTAAGTACTTAAAGTACAGTATTTCCTTCAAGTATAACGTCATTGTAACTAGAATATTCTTCTCACCATGTGTCAAACAAAGCATCTTAAGGTATAATTGCTGATAAATCATTTTAAAACTATAGCATCCATTTTGATTTATATAAAGTTAAATGTAACGTCACAGTAAAGTATTTGCTTCTATTAGCTTAATGACGACAAGAGTTTAATTAGATAATAATTTAATTGCGATATTTACAACTTAATGCTTTAGTACTATATAAAAACATTTCTTATTATGAGATTGAGGAGGACTAATTCAACTAAATTTAAGCAAAGAAACTAATTATCTTACCCTCCATCGTTCTCATAAAAACGTAAAGACTAAAAAATTACGTTATTAATTGTTGCCAAGAGTAATTTGTTGTGCATTCCCAAACAACTATTTAAGAGTTTGTATGATCTATTTCAGCTTACAACAATTTGGGAATAAAAAAATATGAACGTTGGAATTTAAAATATACACAATTATTTGGAGAGAGAGAGAGAATAGGGAAAGATATTTATTGATTTCATAGGGAGGTTCGATTGCTCGACAGGGTTGAGCTAAAGAGATTTAGATGACCGTAGGTTAAATCATGAGTTTGAAAAAGGAGTACTATTCTGGATTTAATTATGAGTCTAATTATGAATTCTGGATATAAAGAAAAGTCAACTAATATATACATATTTGAAATATTTTAGGCCGATTAGGAGGTCGGCACAAAGATACGAGATTACGAGGTTGGTCAGGGCGGACAGTGAATTAGGATTAATTCAAAAGACCCTTAACCTGGAAGGTTACCCCTTTAGCAGGTTAAACACGTTTATATCCTCCAGTACGACATGAATTATCCTCTGGCTCGGTAGGTTTCATCCTCCAGATCGACAGGTGTCTACCTACAGCTCGGCAGAATTCTCGTATCCAAATCGGGCACGACGGTTACGCGTATGCGAAGGGATGCTTCTGTTATGGGAGTTATGACTCTTTAAATGGGTGACGATGTAGGTTACGAATATTGGCCATTATGGAGGGAATCCAATGTTCTCTCCATCAATGTTGTTAATCCTTACTCCAAAACCATAAATAGGACTCCCGAATGAGGGATAAGAAAGACACGCTTCATCTTGAGCTTGCATAAACTGTATTGCTCAAATACCTAAAAAGCTAAGTCTACCAATTCAGTTAGGACCTACTATATTAACTTCCGGGAGGTATTCCAAACATGTTCTGCCGAAACATTTGGCACCCACCGTGGGGCCTAGGTAAAACTTTCTCAGGCCACATATTTTCTCACACTCATCTTCACTTTCAAGATGTCCAAACCTTTGCCGAACAATGATGATCCTCCGCCTGACATGGACAAGCTACTGACAATGATGGAAGCATTAAGATAACAGAATGAAAGCCTCTAGGACAGTGTCCAAACAATGCAAACCCAAACAATGCGAGAGGATGAATTTACAGAAGAACCCCTCGACCTCCAACCTTTGGCAGAGGTCGTCTGGGAAGACACGGTGTCAGAGAACGTCAAACACCTGCCATTGCCTTCCTTTGACAACAAGAGCTACCCCCAGGAGCATATCATAGCTGTCAATAATCAGATGGCCATAGTTGGAGCCTCCGACTCTCTGAAATACAAACTGATGGAAGGAACCTTCAAGGACGTCGCATTACGTTGATACATGAGTTTTCCTAGAGTATTTATCCTGGGGTATTCCGACTTGGCTCGCAAGATGGTTCAACACTTTGCAGCCAGCAAACATCGGAAGGTGTCCACCACCAGCCTTTTAAACGTGCGTCAGGGGCGGGCCGAGTCCTTCCGGGAGTATATGGCACATTTTAATGAGGAAACAATTAAGGTGTCTCATCCGAATCAAGAAATGTTCGTGGGGGATTTCCAGAATGGTCTAAGGGCCGACCACTTCAACGTGTCGTTAGCTCAAAAACCGGCTTCCGACATGGAAGAGGTGATGAATCGCGCCGATTGCTATGTTAAATGCAGAGAAAGCTGTGAGGGCAAGGTGTTGTTTTCATGCTGTCAAAATATTGTGAATCAACCGCAACTTAAGTGGAATCATAGAAATCGAGCACATGCAACCAAGACAAGCATTTTTTGCCACAAAACACCAATAGGTCGACTCACACACATCATAGATCAACCTATTGCAAGACCTTTATGAAAAAATTCAGGTGAAGGCTGAATGCGTCGACGCATCACCCTCTTAGGTCGACGCATTGGCATTTTGAGGAATTCACGGGAATGCGCACGCCGACCCTTCAGGTTGACGCATCAAACTTTGGCTGCTCAAGTGCAAAAATAGAATGCGTCGACGCATTGCTTTCTTAGGTCGATGCATGGTCGTTTGGGGAATCCACGGGTATGCGCACGCCTACCCTTCAGGTCGACGCAAGTATCACACATGGCTCATTTTTCAGGTGCAAAGCATTCAATAGGTCGACCTATGCAGAGAGCAAGTCGACCTGTCGCTAATAAATTGGGTTTTCTGCTGTTTTCATTTTGGCCTATGCATTGTATGTGGTATAAATACTCAAGTGATCATTCTCAAACAATTTAACAAGAAACGTGAAATATAGACTCAGCTTCTTCTCATCTTCAACCTTTCGCTTATTTATCGAGAATCACACATAATCGTCTTTCTCGATCGAAGTAAGGAACGTGTGTTGATAAGGTTCGACGATAGATTTTGTCTTGTTCGAGATTCGACGGTAGACATTCATCTTGTTCGAGTGAAGATTGTTGAGGGTGTTTCTTGTATAAAACCTTAGGGTTTTTCCTTCCTCATCAAAGATTTTGTTCGAAGGTTTTTGACGATCGATTCGCTTTGGTAATCAATTCAGCCGTGCATAAGGGTTTGAGAGATTGAAGATCTACTCAACAAACTTACTACAACCGGAGGATTGAGAAAGGAACGATCGGGGTCTTGATCATGAAGATCTTAGACATTGACTTGATTCGACTTGAATCAAGGGGAGGATCGAATTGTATTTCAATTTTACTGCATGATTGTAGTTGGTGATTGATACTTTCTATCCTTGTTAAACATTTTGCAATCTAATAAAATTTCCTAATTTCATTTGAAATTAGGGGCAGACGTACTCCTGCGAGGACGATAGAGGAACTACCTAAACAAATATCATGTTCCTTATTGCTTTTACTTTATCGTATTTCCATTCGTTTTCGTTTATTTCCATTGTTGAACAAAAACTAAGGTTAGGTAAAATATCGATCACCAAGTGTTCGATAAAATTACTCAATCAAATTTTTGTTCAAATTTTAGTGAAAACGTTCATTGTGAGTAATATACCATATAGTGTGTGTGGACCTCCGTTTTTCGGGCCATACCTCTGAGCGGGAGAGATACGTGAACTGACTCTTTTTTATCGCTTATGCTTTCGCATTTTTTGAAAATTCACAGAGTCGCCACCGACCTTTTATTTTATCCAATTAAGGAAAGGTTTATAAAAGAAACAGAAAAAAGACCTTTAAGAAATTCTGGGTAAGGGGGTAGGTTATACAAAGGGAAGGTGTTAGCACCCTTTGTATCCATGGTTATCCATGGGCTCTTAAGTTTGCTTAGCTCACTTGTTTTTCGATCACTTTTCAATTGCTTTAGAATGCTCATATGTGGTTTCAAATACCTTTGTAAATTGAATTTGTAATGATCCTTGTGCGGATGTATACAAAATGTTTGTTTATCTTTCGAAAGATGTTTTGAAAAGAACGTTAACTTTGTAATGATCCGTGTTTGGATGTATACAAAATATTGTCTTTTTGGAAAGTTTTGTTTTGAAAAACAACAGTGTATGAGAATTTTGTTTGTTTTGATTTGAGCAAGCAAACTAGGAGGTCTACCCTGAGTTGTAAGGTCTTTATCCTATTTCCTTTAAAAATCTATCCTTTCACCGGATACAAACAAAAGGTTCGATTTTGTACTCGAAACAGTAGAATTTTGACTTTGATTTTGAAAAGAATGAGAAGGGATTACCTTAAGAGGTGCAAGTGTGATTGTGATTGGATTCAGATATTTTATCTTTGAAGTTAGTGATCTAACGGTTCAATTTTATCTTTGACATACACGCAGTTTATATTTGCTGGAAATTAAAATGCGGAAATGTAAAGTGCGGAAAGTAAATCTACGCTATTACATCGATTGTGCAGGAAATGTAAACTAAGCCTATTTACATGATTTTGACATCCTATACATTTATCTAGGAATTTAAATTGCAAGAAAAATAAAAGTCATATTTTTGGATTTTTTATGATTGATTTTAATTATAATTAATGCATGATTAATTAAATTAAAATGAAGAAAAAAGATGAAAATAGATTTAAACCTAGAAATTAAGTTTAAAATATGTACAAAGTATTTGTCAATTAATTTTAAAACAAAACTAATTTTTTTGGAATTTTTGAAATTGATTTGAAATTGATTTGAAATTGATTAAGCTAATTAATACATAATTATACAAATAATTATACAAATAATTAAAACTTAAAGAGAAGATTATTCAAAATATGTACAAAATTAGTCTATAATATATAAACAATATTTTATATAAAGAACAATTTTTTTATGATTTTTTGATTGGTTAGAATAATTAAAAAGCAAATATATAAATATATACTAATTAATTATGCAAAATATTGAAATTATGAAGAAAAATAAAATATTTTTATTTCAGAAAATAAAATATTATTTTAGAAACTTAAAAATATTTTTTGTGTATTTTTTGGATTTTTGAAACTATTTTTAATTAATTTTGCAAAGAAATTAAAAATAAAAATAGAAAATAAAAGGATACTAATCAGATGTGGTTGATTATGAGGGAGTATGATGTTCATGCATGATCTGGCGCGTTGGATTGGATGGAAAGTGGATCAGAAGGCTCAGATTTTGAGGCGCATGGCAATCAGTATACCTGCAAAACACTTGATTAGAGGAAAATTTAAAAGAACGCGCGCGCTGGCTGGCCAATGGGGTGAGGACACGCATCATCTTCAACCTCCAGACACCACTTTTAACAGCGCTTTCTGGCTAGAAGCGCTGTAATAGATTAAACTCATCCCTGCAAAATAGCGAATAGGTGTAAACAAGCATAGAAATCAGGCGCGATAGGCCCATTAAATTCGTCTTGTTCCACTGAATGTAACCATGCCCTTAATTTGGTTTAATTTTGGCTCTAATGAAGAACCCTAAATTTGAGCTTAGAAACCCTAAAATGGTGGTTTTGTGCAAACAGTCATTAAAACTTAATTAAAGCTCCAGAAACGACCAGAGCACCAATCTAAACACAAATATATATCTACATCTTGTTAAATGTGCGTGTATGATCAAATATGAGTTGGTTTTTGTTTGAGCAAATCGTGACCTGTGTAGCTCGATTCAATGAGGTTCAAGACTTGCAATTGATTGGAATAGTTTCAGTGAAGCTCAGAGATGATGTTTGAATGTTTAGTTTGTATTGAAATTGACTGAAACTTAAAATTCGAATTTCAAGTTTCTTTGAATATTACAAGTTGTTACAAGAGTGATATATGCTTATGAATGCTTCTGAATTCGTCCTCCTTTGATTGTGAAGTGTTATAGCCTTTATATAGACTATGTTGTGCTTAGATTTGAAGCTAAGAAGCATCTTGTTGCCTTTGTTGAATTTTTGACTTTCAAGCTTAACTTTCAAGCTTTCCTTGTATCTTCCTTGCTGCATAATTGAAGATTCCTTGGTGGCTTTAGCTTAGAAAATAAGCTATCCATTATCCTTCCCTTTGCCATTTTTATTTAATCTTAAAATAGAATAAAATTAAACCAAAAATGGATAAAAATGGTGTGGGCTTTGTCTTGGTCGTGGGAGGCCCATAATATTATGGAAATGATGTTTGAACCATGAAAACTTGGCCCCATTTGGAAAAAATACATTTTTGAGCAATGTTGTTTTTATGCATTTTCCAAAATTTAGCCAACTTCAACAAGGTGTAAATCCCTCAATTTTTGTCATATGAAGGAGTTCTGGCACTTTTTGGAAACATCAAAGAGTCCTCTAACCAATGTTTTTGGTCTCATGTCAAAATGATTTTTGATGCTGCTTGTGTGTCCTTTTGAAAAAAGTGTCTTTTTGTTGACTTTGAAAATGACCTGTAATGTCTTTGGTCATATTTTTCAAATGGTGAATGCAATGACCATGGGATCAATTGCATTTGAAAGATAATTGAATTTCCTTCAAAATGAGCTTTGGTTTGAATTTTTTGGATGAAGGATGAGAGAGTTATGACCAGTCAAAGTTGAGTTGACTTTTCAGGCAAAACCCATAATTTTGAATCTTAGGGTTTTGTTGATTTTTGATCTTTCCTTGATGAATTATGATCATCCAATGATCAAATGATGAATCCTTTGACAAAATATGGACTTTGACAAAAAATTTCATTTTTGACTGTCTGTTGACTTTTTGGTCAAACGGGTCGTCTGTTGACTGTTTGAGTTGCTGACGGTGCGTCTGAGTGAATTGAAGTTTGAAAATTTGTATGATGGTACTTTGAGATATATGGATGTGCATGAAATCCATTTGAGGTCTCAAAAACTTGTTTCTCCTGTAAAAACAAGAAAACCCTAGTCAGGGACTTTTTGTGTAGGAGACAGTTAAGCGTACCTGATTTTTGTGCAGTGTTGAGTCTCTGCTAATCGCGTGATATTCTGAAGACTTCTAGAACAAAAATCTTGAAATTTTGAATTGTAAAAGATTGATTTGATTGATGGTACAAAACACTGAGAATTGTACTGCCAGCAGTTTGGCTGTCAACTGATTGTTCAGGTATTGACGTAGCAGTTAGAGTGAAAAATCAACAGTCAAAGTTAATTTTCTTTTTTGTTGTTTTTGTTTTTGTTTTATGTGAAAAATGAAAGTTTATTTACATGACTTGTTAAAAAAAACACAGACATAATAAATAACTAATATTTACTGTATGCGGGCAAAATTACCGATAATAACCCTGAAAATCATTTAATGCACAGAAAAATGAATATTTGACTGGCAGAAAACACATAAAATATTATCTGAGTAATTAAGCAATATTATGACAAATAGTACAACATTTAATACTGACAGTACAAATATTACATACTATATTGAACAGTACGAATAAACGGTACATTTAAGAAATAAGAAATACGGCAAATTTTAAGAATGACGATTGATAACCCATGCTACAAATAGTAACATGTAGATGATTGGGAGCATAAGCATCCCAGGTCCACAGTGTTCCGGGCTATGTAGACAGAAGAAAGACATGATCACCGTAGCAATGGTGATGACCATAAGAAAACACGTTTCCCACCGCTTCGCCATTTTTTCGGGGAAGAAGAAAGGATGGATTATGAAGTAGAAATTTGAGAGATGAATTAGAATTTGATGTGAGATTTTTATGAAAAAATGAGAGGTATTTATAGAGTGGAAAGAAGGATAGAGACGTTGGGGAATGATGTGATTCCGTACAAAAGGAAAATTTGAGTGGAAGTAAGATTTGAAAGAAAGTGTATGATAGTGTTGGGAAAAAGAGAGATGTAGAGAATAAAGTTAGGATTTGATTTTTGAAAAAGAGATTTGAAAAGATTTTTGAAAATAATGGAATATAGTACAAAAATTAGTGGGAAACAAAAGATAATAATAATCTACTTGTTACCAGTACAGTCTGAGTTTCCTGATTCTGCGCCTGCAAAAAGATTTAACTCTGTACCAATTGTGTCAGTACTATTTATCTGTAAATAAATAAATAGCATGTGTGAAGTAATAAACAGTATTTGGCGTTTGCGTAAGAATAAATTCAACTGCAAGCCAAATTACTGTATAAGAAAAATTCTAAAAACTAAGTATTTCATATGTCAGGATATTTGTTGAAATAAAAATCCATGATTATATGAGACTCTTAATTTTCAGATTGGAGTTTTCTTGAAAAAAGATGCGGGCAAATTTTGGGGTATAACAGTTGCCCCTATTCAATCTTCTTAAACCTGAAGAGATTGTCTGAAATCTGAAGGTAGAAGATGATTGAATATTTAGATGCCCTGAAAATTTGAACTTACCTTGATCAGAAGAGATGTTGGAAGTTGCATTTGAATGTCGTCTGCGAAATG